>NC_029791.2:122870091-122873846 GCF_000816755.2 Arachis ipaensis | reverse complement strand
AAGAAGCACTTCTAGAAAACGAGACTCAGGAAGCCAGCATGCAGGAACAAGATGAAATTCCATCTTCAGCTATGGAGGAAAGTGCTAGAAGCTCTTCCACAGATCAACCTGAAATTCCATCTCCAGGAATGGAGGAGGAAAGTGCTAGAAGCTCTTTTGCAGATCAACCCCAAGACGCCGAAAACAAAGAAGATTTGTCAACTAGCATGTCTCCAACAACAGAATCCATATTACAACAGATTGTGGCAGCAAACCACATTGAAGATCACCATAGTCCTCTTTCAGCCATGGAAAAGAAATTCCGTTCCTACATCGATGATTTAATGGAGGAGAACCTAGAGTTCTGGTTGAGATTCAGCACAGCAGTTCACCAGATTCAGAGGTTCCAAACTTGCATACAAGATCTAAAACTTGAAGTAAGGAACATAAAGTTTAAGAAAAGGACTGAAGGGGAGTTACCAAATTCCAATATCCAATCCGAAATAAAGCCAATATATAGACACCTAAGGGAGATAAGAACTGAATTGTCATTGTGGCTTGAACACAATGCAGTGCTGCAGGAGGAGTTGCAAACCAGGCATCCAACACTGATAAGCTTACAAGACGAAATTGCTAGAGCGGCCAACCCGGTTTCCACAACAGAAAGAGCACAACTTAGTGAGTACCAGGCTGCAAAGTTTCAAGGTGAGGTTCTCCACATGAAGCAAGAGAGCAACAGGATTTTGAGTGAGCTTCAAGGAGGACTCAGTTTTGTTAAGGGGCTGAAAGTTGAAGTGGAGAAGTCTCTAGAAGAAATGGGCCAAGAACTTGGGGTGAACAAGCCTGGCCAAGTTCCTGGACATGTTCACATGAAGCAGAATCAACCAAGTAGCCGTACTAGAATACCATTAAGGTCATTTTTGTTTGGAGTGAAGTTGAAGAAGCATGGCCAATCTTCCTCCTCCTCACGTGTAAATGCAGCAATGCAGAAACCAAATCTTGATCCATCAACTACTCATGATGCCACATTGTAGAACAATTTTGATCTTTTTTTCTTCTAAGTGTTTGTTTTGGCCAACTTTACGTTATGTACTCTGATTTTTTATTATGTTGAGGTTAGTTTTGCTTATGGATTTTAGAATTGTAATGAAATGTACTTCCCATAAAATACATGTTAGCATGTGCATGTGTACCGTAGCATTCAATGTGTATTTGTATTTTAACGTGTGTTTTATATTGATGGCTGATTTTGACGTACACCTAGCTTGGTTGAATAAGTATAATATGAGCACATGATCATGAACACTTCACTCAGTTAAATAGTAAGAAAGATGAAAATTTGGTAATCAGAATGAAAATCACATGAAAACATGAGTAATAAAATGAATGTAAGTACACAATACGAGAATTTAAATGCTCAAATAACTGTTCTTGTCAATAAAAAATGCCCAATTAAGAGAAGCTTTTGAGACTCTGTTGATTGTTTGAGAAAATAGTTTAAAGATAAAATTTAAAAGAATAAATTACCATTTGTACCAATGAAAGATACAGACGCTGACAAATGTACCCATATAAAAATAAAACGATAATTATAACCATGGGAAATGGCTTTCGTGTGCCAAAAGTACCGGATGTTCGTTACGCAATTGGTCTGTTAGGGTACTTTTGACACACATAAGCCATCTTCTGTAATTATAATTGTCGTTTTATTTTTATATGGGTACATTTGTCAGTGTCTGTATCTTTCATGGGTACAACGGGTTATGGAAGGCTGGGCAATAGTGTTGGATTGGTATGTTTTAGATAGACAGCTTCAAAATTAGATCCGAAGCAATATGTGTAATAATTTATTATCAAAAACTTGATTACTACAAATGCTTTATTTATTTATTTATGGTTGGTGGCATGGTTGCATTCAAGTTGGAGACTTTTGTGAATACAATTTGTGTCTTCACATGCATATTAAACATTAGTTGCTTGTATAAAGACTAAGGTGTGCTTAAAATGTGTGCAACTTCACAATATAAGAGCATAGAGTTAGAGAGTCATGATGTGAATTATGACTCATCACTCCAAAATGTAACTAATCAAGTTTTAGAACTACACTTTGTGTATTTTATGTTTTGTGTAACAGGTTTATTTGTTAACTAGGTGTAGACTCGCACAAGTGCAAAAAATTAATGCTATGAATTTTTTGTACAAATTTTTAGATAAGTAAAATAATAATAGAAGAATTTTGAGTTTTATAGTTAGTTATAAAACAATTTATATAGCTCTTAAAATAAATATAATAAATTTTATAGTATATTACACTGATAATAAGATAATAAAATCTAATTCAATCAATCTATATTTTATAGAGTGAATTACTATTTTTATCCATGAAAGTTAAAAACGCTAACATATCTATCCATAGAAGATGAAAATTAACATTTGTATTCAAGAAAAATTAGCTTTTGCAAGCAAAATTATCCAAATACTAAATAATTAAATAAATTTATCAAATTACCCTCTAATCCTACCACTACACTAGCGCTCACCCTGCATTCACCACCACTTTTCAAAGTCACTGTCGCCACCACTAACACCTCAGATTTTTTTTTAAAATTCAATAACATCAAATTCTTCAAGTTCAACAATTAACTACAAAATACTCAGATTTTTTTGAAAACAAAAAGAATGAAAACATTCATCAAATTTAGGGACAAAGAGATGAGCGAGATACAGAGAGAAGTAGAGGCAGCAAAGTCCATGCTTCGCCACTGCTATCGCCAGAGAAGGTTGTCTCCTTGAGAGACGCTGCTATTGCTAGACTCGATGACCCTTCTTGTTCTCTTTCATAACAAAGGAAGAGTCATGGCAGAGTATGGAGAAGGTAGTTGCAACGGCAGCGACGTAGGAAGGGGAGCAGCTCGACGGCGGCCTCCTTCAGTCGTGACGGAAACCACCGTGGGAGCCTATCTGTCGTTGCCATTTTCTTGCGATATTTAGCCCACAGAGTCATGGCAGAGCATGGAGAAGGTGGTTGCAGTAGTATCAACGTAGGGAGGAGAGCAGCTCGGCGGCGGCCTCCTTCAGTCGTGACAGAAACCACCGCGGTAACTTATTAAAATAATTCCAAATTTAGTGTTAATAACTATTAGGGTTAAGTATGATTTTGGTCCCCAACATAGAGGTCGAAAATCGGAATCATCTTCAACTTTTTTTGCTACGAAATGGTCCCAAAGTTTCAGTTTGTTTTAAAATCGTCACTCGGACGAAAATACCCTTCTCCCTTCACCCCAAAATCAACCACCACCACCACCACCAGAACAGAAACCTACACCCAACCAGAACCACCACCACCACCATTAGTATCATCATGGTCATCATCATCTTCATCAGAACTTTTTCCAAAATCAACAAAAATCAACCAGAAGTCCAAGCTGAACAAGAATCCACCACCACCACCACCACCACCATTATCATCATGGCCTCATCATCATCATCATCATCAGAAATTCAAGCAACATGCACAGATTTCAAATTCAATTAACAAATTCAGCAACAACAATATTCCAAATTTAAATTTCAGCAACAACAAATTTCACAAAAAAAATCTAAAATTTCACATAAAAACCAATTCACAGAAGAAGAAGGAGAAGCTGGTGGTGGTGCGGTGCGATGCAGCAGGGCGGCAAGGCGGCGAAGAAGAAGAAGAAGAAGCTGGTGGTGGTGCTGTGCGATGCGGCAGGCGGCAGGCGGCAGCGCGGTGGTGGTGATGTGCGGTGCGGCGG
>NC_029791.2:122861977-122870033 GCF_000816755.2 Arachis ipaensis | reverse complement strand
TCTTCTCCCTTTCTTTTTTTTATTTATTTTATATTTATTTTATTTTATATTTTTTTATTGAGGAGTAATTTAGTAATAAAAAAAATAAAATTGGTAAAAATGACGATTTTAAAACAAACTGAAACTTTGGAGACCATTTTGTAGCAAAAAAAAGTTGGGGACGATTCCGATTTTCGACCTCTACGTTGAGGACCAAAATCGAACTTAACCCTAACTATTATTAACTATTAATAACTAATCTAAATTTAATTATTCCTTAAGGTAATATTTGGTTGGTATCCATGTCTAGCCAAGACATAGACACAGTAATACATGTATATTGTTTAGTTTGTTAAGACAAAAAAATATTTTAAAATACAGATAGACACAGGTATACATAAAATATACAAATTTTGTGTACCAATTTGAAGTTGAGCCACAAAGACACAATATATGAGATATAAATTATTTTTATTTTTACCCCTTGTTATCCGGAGACTCACTTTTCTTCCTTCTTTTTCATCTTGTTCTCTCCCTCCATACATGATATACTCTCCTTCCTTCTTTTCCCTCTATTCCTTTGTGTTGTTCTTTCCTCTCTTCTCCTTTCTTCACTTCCACTTGTTCTCAGATCTTGGTTTATCTTATTTGTTGCCGATCACGACGTGCCACTATTGTTGCTTGTTCGATGACGTAACTGTGAGTACTGTTGGGTTCATCTTTTTTGCTTGCCACGATGCGCCACTATATGTCCCTCTCTCATTGTCTTCTTTACCTTTTTGTCACTTTACACTATGCAATCCATTTTAAATTTTGTCTCACTATTCATCTGTCCCTTTTTATTTTTTTTATTTATTAAAAAAATGATACTCTTGCCTTTTTTTTTACTCCGAAATAGTAATTGTTGTGAAATTATTTAGCTATTTTTTGCTAATTAATTTTTGGTAGTGTGTGTAATGATGAATCCATGGTGGTGGAGGAAATAATTACTAGCATTGGTGGTAAATGGGTTTTTTTTTAAATATATTATGGGGTTAATATAGATTTTTTATAATTTTTATTGTATCTTGTTCAATTTTTACCAAATACACTACATATATACTAATTATTTGTGTCTGTGTCTTTAATGTTTATGTCTCTGTATCTATGTCTCAACTTATTGATAAATCAAATACTGCCTAATAGGACATGTATGTACATGGACCAATAATATATATTAATTACTTAACTACTCTTGTTATAATGATAACAATAATTATTATATCAAAAAATTTAAACACTTATTTATAATACAATAAATATATTAATTAAATATCTAACAATAATTAATCAATTAATAAAATCTAAAAATATCTAAAAATATTAAAAATTATCTAAATAACTCTGATATCACTATAATAATATTTAACACTAAATTTATTAAAATAATAAATAATTTATTAAAAATACCAAATTTAGTGTTAATAATTATTAATTAACTAAATAAATTTATCAATTATTCCTTAACAACTTACGGCTACCAATATACATATATATTAACTACTCTTATTATAATGATAACAATAATTATTATATCAAAAAATTTAAAAATATAATTACAATACCATAAATATATTAATAAATTATCTAACAATTTATTACTTACTAATCAAATATCTAACAATAATTAACTAATTATTAAAATACCTAACTAACATCTATATTCATAATAACAATTAACATATTTAAAATTTATTTTACAAAAAATTCACATGACATTAACTAACAAATGAATATATTTTCTAACAACAATAAGTAACATCATTCATTAACTAAATAAACAAATACATCTTTAACAATTTTATATATCACCTTGTTAATAATATTTTAACTATCATTTAATTATTGTAAATAATATTAATCTCTAGTGTTATTTCTATTATTTTTATTAAATTAAAAAATTAAATAATAATAACTTACATAATTAGAATGACTGAGATAATTAATAACATAAAGCTGTCGACAATCAACTCCTCTAATTTTATCTTTTTGGCATTGTTATTTGTTTGAGAGAGAAAGAGAGGGGGTATATCACGGGTGGGGTCGAGGCAGCTGCATGGATAAGACAAGGAAGGTGGTACGCAAACCGGACCGTCCGATTATCTTTCTCCCAAATTGGACCGGTCGATCTTTTTTGTCCTTACGTCACAGATGCGTCAAACACTGTGCTCTCCAAAAATGGTGCAATGCACCAATGTCACTCCCATTTCTAAATTAAAACGTGCCAATTTGAGAAAAATTAATATTTGTATATAATACAAAATTTATGAATACATTGGGAATACACAAAAATGATATACAATATAGAAAAAGATTAGCCTATTTTATAATAAACTACTACTTACGAAAGTTCTAAATGCTGACAAATGTACCTACGAAACGACGAAATTGACGGTCTACCCATGAAAGATCGGTTCCGTATGACAAAACTATTCAAACTCTAAAAAATCCCAAACTCTCTCTCTCCCTCTCCCTCTCCCTCTCCCTCTCCCAGTAGCAACAACAACAAAAATCTTGCCATCACTCTTCAAAGCCATGGCTAATTCTCTCATCTTACCTTTTTTGGACCGACACACGACGCCAACGCCATAACCCATACTTGCGAAGACTACTTTGAGAACAGCTTCTTGCGTCATGTCCAGGTCCTTCACGGACCCAAGTGGTTCTGATGCTGGTATAGCGAGATGCTATGGAGCTTGGTTTACGGGGACGAGAGATTTAAGATGGCCCCAGATAGAATTCAGATGGCGAATGGTAGTGAGGCGTTGTCATATGTTATTGGGAAGGGAGAGGATGAGGAGCGAGTCGCTGCTACTTTCACCGTGAAGAGGCTGACAAGGGAGGACACTGAGGTTAGAGTGAAGTTTCCAATTCACTTTCCTAACTTTAGGGGGCACCTAGCAAAAGAGGAAGGAACTCATCTCGGCAGCGTGATGGAAGAGAGGAGTCAAACCACCGAGGTATGCTATTGCAGGAAGGAATCGAACCCACCTTGGCACCGCGCATAGGCAATGAGGAATCGAACCCACCTTGACTTTGAAATTATTGTTGAAACTTTTTCTTTTCCTGAAAAAAAAAATCTATCTTTTTTAGTTTTTTTGATTATTTGGTTGTGGGTATCGGATTTTTTTTTTCATGTGCTGTGATCGAAGAATAGAAAAAAAGATGAGTGTGTGACTGCAATTGGAAATGAAGAGGGAGAAGGTGTTAGCAATTGGTGTTGGGGGAGGCTGCCGTGTGAGTGGTTGGGATTGGCAGCGGTGACAAAGATGAGGGAAATGACAGGTGGTTGCTAGAAAAGGGAATAATAGATTGACGTTGGAGAGAGAGAGAGAGAGTGATGGTAATAGTGGTCAATTTGGATAGTTTTGTCGTACGAAATAATTGATTGTTCATAATACAATGTCAACATCGTTGTTTTGTGAGTATATCTGTTAGCGTTTAGAATTTTTGTGAATACAAGTGATAGGTTTTTTTTTTTTACGGTATCTTCCAACCTAACAGGTTAAGAACTAATCCGTCGAGCCTTTTTTTTAGAATATGATCTGTCAAGGACCAGATCAAGATACAACCTGCACCAGACCCAACTCGACAGAATCTAACCCTTTGGCAGCTCCCATTCCAGGTGACTCTACGCTCTTTTTTTTTTCGGACTGGACCCTATGCTCTTGACTAGGTATCAGTCATCAACGCCTCTGCCCACAGGGTAGCTGAGATACCCGGCGTGGTCCTGCTGTTTTTTTGTTTCGTATAACCTGACCTTGCTGTTAATTGCCGTGCATAACTTTTTGTTTATTTTGGGTCTGGAATTGGTTTTTGCAGGGTTTGTTAAGGGAAATTCCAACATATATGACAGAAAATATGTGAGCCCATATGGCCCAAATTAAGAGAAAGCCCAATTATAGACATTATTGGGCTCCTAAGACGTGAAACGCAGTCGCGAGTCGCGACGCTATAACAGAAGGTTCCATGTCCATCCGACAGTACACTTTCACCAACTCTAACACTAACACTAACACTAACAGTAACAACAAACCTGCAAAACCCGTAAAACCCCCTTATTGACTCCTCCTTGCACCTTTCCCAAACCGAAACGGTTACTAAAACCCTTAAACCGCCGATGCATTCCTCAAAAGCATTATTCTCACCATCCTCCTCCTCAACCTTCCTCTTCTCCTTCTCCTCCACGCCCCAACCACTGTCACGCGCCTTCTCTCACGCGCCGAAACCACAGCAGCTCAGAATGGAGCCTCTCCGCGCGGCGTCTCAGAGCAACAAAGAGGCCAAGCTGTGGGGTGGACGCTTCGAAGAGAGCGTCACGGAGGCCGTTGAGAGCTTCACTGAGTCGATCTCCTTCGACAAGCTTCTCTCTAAGTACGACATTATGGGAAGCAAAGCTCACGCTCAAATGCTCGCTCAACAGGTTCTTCTTTTTATTTACTTTTCTCTTTAAAGTTTAATTTTGATGTAGCTATGAATGTGAATTAACAGAGGTATCACTCATTTCTGTTTATAAGGCTTTTGAGAAATGGATGATTTTGCCAATTTTCTGTTTGATTTGTGCCTTATGTGATTTAATTTGTATATTGATATGCGATTTTAGTTGTTGTTTGTGGATGTTAGAGTTTGATTAGCGTGAAAGAAAGGGATGAGATTGTCAAAGGTCTTGAAGACATTGAGAGGCGCATTGCTAGTGGGGAGTTTCAGTGGAGGACGGACAGAGAGGACGTGCACATGAACATTGAGGCAGCGTTGATCGAGATGATTGGCGAGCCTGCGAAGAAGCTACACACTGCTCGGAGCAGGAACGATCAGGTCTTGACTGACTTCAGGCTGTGGTGTCGCGATGCCATTGATGGGATCATGGGGAGCATGAAGCGGCTTCAGGTGTCTCTGATTACCTTGGCTTTGAAGAATGAGGGCCTCATTGTCCCTGGCTACACACATTTGCAGCGTGCGCAGCCTGTTTTGCTGCAGCATCTTCTGCTGGCATATGTTGAACAGGTGCCGAGAAAGATATCAGTAGTACTTTATGCATGCATGCTTAAATGGATGATGAATTGTGGAAATTTTAGGCATTTGAGGTTTCTTTCTTTTCTTTTTTATGCAAAGGAATCTAGTCATCTGTTTGATTTATTTTACACAAAAATATAGTTACAATTATTAGTAATTTAGTATTTTCAAAATGTCATGGGTTTGCATTTTAGCTTGTTCATTTACAACTTAAGCGGTTGAGTTGATATCTTCGGGAATTAATTTTTGTACTTGTGTATTTTGTTGACTGTAGACATTATGGATTCTTGCAGATTGACCGCGATATTGGTCGTCTTGTGGATTGTAGAGCTAGGATGAATTTCTGCCCCTTAGGTGCCTGTGCATTAGCTGGCACGGGGCTCCCGATTGATCGCTTCATGACTTCAGAGACCTTAGGATTTACTGCTCCCCTGAGGAATAGGTATCTAGGTTCAATTTCTTTATTTAAGCTCAATCTTTGTCATTGTTCCTGGCACGTGATTGGTGTCAAAACTTCATATGCATCTCTTTTTCCTCTCCGATCGGTTAATTGTCATCTTAAATAGTATTGATGCAGTTTCTGACCGAGATTTTGTGATGGAGTTCCTTTCTGCTAATGCCATCACAGCGGTGCATCTTTCTCGGCTTGGTGAAGAATGGGTGTTGTGGGCTTCTGAGGAGTTTGGATTTATCACTCCAAGTGACTCTGTCTCTACAGGGAGTAGTATAATGCCTCAGAAAAAGAATCCAGACCCAATGGAGCTAGTCCGTGGAAAGTCTGCTAGGGTCATAGGAGATTTGGTTACTTTGCTTACATTGTGCAAAGGGCTCCCTCATGCATACAATCGTGATTTGCAGGTAACTAAAGAATATTAGGAAGGAAGTGTAACTTCTCTTAGTATATTTCCTTTGTCTTTTAGATTAACTAACATAAGTTCGATACTAACATAAGTTCCTTTCTTGAAGTAGGAAGACAAAGAACCAGTATTTGACAGTGTTAAAACTATTTTGGGGATGCTTGAGGTGTCAGCGGAGTTTGCACTGAACATCACCTTCAATCGGGACAGAATACAAAAGGCTTTACCTGCTGGTCATCTTGATGCAACAACACTTGCCGATTACCTTGTTAACAAGGTAAAGACATGTTATTCATTGGCTCTCTGGTGGTACTTGATAGTCTTAATGCTGTATATCACTGTCCAAGTTCAGATTTGAAACCATTTTCAACTCTGGCCCTCTGGTCGTCACACCTTTGTATAACTTTTATTGACTTATAATTTGTTGCTGCTTCTATTACCTTCCGTGTTTATCAGATATATTGTTTCATTTTATTTATAGAATTTTAAATTCCTGAACTATCTTTTGCTTTTTCATTGTTAGTTCTGCAAATTTACTGTAGATTCTTACCCTGTTTCTCTCTCGTTCAGGGAGTGCCATTTAGGACCTCTCATGATATTGTTGGAAGAGCCGTTGCCTTGTGTACATCAAAGAACTGCCAACTGTTGGACCTGAGTCTAGATGAGCTGAGAAGTATCAATCCAGTCTTTGATGAGCACGTTTATGAATATCTTGGAGTGGAAAACGCAATCAACAAGTTCAGCTCCTATGGTTCCACTGGGTCAGCTTGCGTTGCCAGCCAACTTGATTACTGGACCAAAAAGCTTGAAATCAAATGAAGATTTTGTACTAATTGTGCTGCAATTCTCATCATCTGTCAAGGAATTACTTAATAATACTCGTAATAGTTTCCCACAACTTACCAAAGATCCTGCAACGTGTTATTCTGAAATCAACTATGCAGCCATTTCATTGGAAGAGATGCAAGTTTGCCAATGCAAGGATGATTATCTTTACGTATTTTGGAGATCGTAACCATTTTATGTGAAATGGAAAATTGGAAATTGGTCGGGGTTGCCGAAAAGGCAATTTCACAATCTTTTTGTTGGTCGTTATTTTCAGAATTTGAGATGCCCGGTCTGAAGTTATGTGCTTCTTGACTTCTTTCATCCGATATCGATTGTTGCTGTCGGACGGTAACTTTCGATGGAGTTTTTGTAGCATTAGTAAAATAAAGTCCCTTCTAGCCTCCGGATTGGAATATTCATCATGCTTGAGGGGTAATGCTAATTCCACCAGATCATTTATTTTTCAAATTAGTTCCTTTTAAAAATTAAATTAATTATATGAGGAGTGCTAGGGGCCAGCAACTTTTGTGTTTTGTAACCATCAATTGGCCATCAATCGTGTTTTTAATGGTGTGAGATTACATTCAATGGTGGGAGATCATTCACTTTTCTTTTAATGGTTATGTGCTGGCCACAAAATACAAAAATTGCTGGCCCCCTAGACTTTCTCTAATTATATTAGTCCTTAAAAAAATATGATTATAAATCAAATTGATTTTTTGTTAGTTTTTTAGTTGCCCAAGGTATCTCTTAGTCCAACACGATAAGGACTAATCCGTTGCAGATATGAGATTTATGTTGGCCAATGGGTTGTTGCATGCATATGGCTGAATTTAAACTTCTGACACTTGTTTAAGCGGATGAATAAATTGGTCATTTGACCAATCCAAATTAGTTAATTTTGGTGTTGGGCTTCCAATGATGTTTTCAAACAATGTGTTTTTTTTTTTCATGTGAAAGAGCACAAATTTGTGACTTTAATTTTTTTTAAAAAAATATACAAATGAACCTCTCATTTGTTTATCACCTTCACCATACCACAAATCAGAACCTTAGGTTTTGTATTTTAGACAAAACTGAGTATCCAATTTGCAAATTCTAATTTTAAAAATAAAACTTTATCTCTATATCCATAAGAAATATGATGACATGACAAGTTAATATTATGTGTCATGAAATAATTGAATTGTTGTGTTATTTGATGTCATAAATTT
Organism: Arachis ipaensis; assembly: GCF_000816755.2. Classification (NCBI taxonomy): domain Eukaryota; kingdom Viridiplantae; phylum Streptophyta; class Magnoliopsida; order Fabales; family Fabaceae; genus Arachis; species Arachis ipaensis. The sequence continues at coordinate 122,862,103 of NC_029791.2, read as the reverse complement.
TTTAGAATCAAATTAGTCTTTAAAAATATACGAATAATTTTTATTTCTAAAAATTTTAAAATTAATTCAAATTAGCTTTATATAAATCTCTTATTTTTTCTTCATAACTTTAAATTTTAAACATTT
>NC_029791.2:122843962-122861896 GCF_000816755.2 Arachis ipaensis | reverse complement strand
TTTTTTTTTTGAATTATAATAATTTTATTAGTTTAAATTTTAATCATTTATAATAAAAGAAAATAAAATTTATGCAAAATTTAGCATTTTTTAATAATTTAATTATTGATTACTTTGGCAAAGAATTATAATTGACGCAATATCTAGTTTGGTCTCTAAAATTTCTATGATTTATCAAAACAATTTATGACTTTTGGAAATAATCAAATTGGTCTTTAATAAATGTACAAGTTGTGAATCTCCTTTATCCCTAATTCAACTTGTCATTAAGATAATATTGACATAAAGAGTTAAACTAGTGTGACATCATTCACAATAAGGTGACATGGTTAAGACTCTAGTGTTATTAAATAGGTGTCTCAAATTAGCTAATTTGATTCATTTTAGTCTTTTGACCAAATTCTAAACCAATTTATTAAAATGGGCCTGGTTAATCAATTTAGAACACTTATTTTAATACTTTAACATTCCATATCAATAATGTATTAACAACAGTTGAACTAAGGACGAAAGAAATTTACAATTTGTAAATACATGAACCAATTTGATCATTTTCAAAACTCAAGACTATTTTAATGAGTGAAATTTTATGGAACAAACTGGACATCACCTNNAATGAAATCAAAATTAGTAGGATTAAAAAATACTAAAAATTTAACATTATGAAAAAAGAAATAAGAGAAATTTATATAAAGACTAATTTGACTCAATTTTTAAAAATTTAGAGATGAAAATAACTCGCATGTATTTTTAGAGATTAATTTAATTCTATAAATTTATGATATGTTAGATGACACATGACATGATACTTCTATCACATTTAATGTAACAAGTCTTTATATAACGAAAAGAATGATCAATTTAATTTATAATTATATTTTTCAAGAACTAATATGACTAATTTAATATTTAGAGAACAAATTTAAAAAATAAGTGATCTCTAAGAAATGAATTTGAACATTAATACAAAAAATATTACATAACTTTATTATTAGTAATTAATTTAGAAAAATCTGGTTTCGAAGAAATTTTAACTACGATCGGCAATTCGGCATTATTATCATAAGCCTCTTGGTACTCAAAGACCATAATTTGATCAAGTTTTAAATAAAATTAACAACTAAAAAATGTGAATCTTTTGAATTTTGAAACTTGGGATGAAGGTAGCATTGGTGTTCAGAACCTGTAAAAGGAAGAATACAAAAAAGAATAATGCAATATTTTGAAGTGTGTTGTACCCCCTATGCCCCTCTAAAGGGACTAAGGGAAGGAAAGCCACTAAAGTTAAACCCTTTTTTGTTTTATACCATATACTATGAAAGATTAAGTTGGTATAGAAAAATCTGAATTATGGGGAAGTTGAAATCTTGATTTTGGTGTAAGCCTGATTCATCTAGTAACAATTAAATAACTTCTTAAGGAATTAAACTCTTGTGAAAAAAATTTGAATATCTTTCCGATGGAGTAATGAATTATAAGTAAACACTAAACATATGGCATTAGATCAATCAATAGTAGGGACTTCCCACACTGGTAGAAAGATAAAAAATTGTTTAGTTGTTACACTCGGGGTTCGTAGTAACATAAGGCAAATACCTGTATTGACACCAATTTCCACACTCAACAATTCAGCATTCGCATGAATTTTAACACTCACCAACGGCCAGGTTAAATGTGGGATCACACCTACTTGAGGAAGACGAGTTAGTTAAGTGAGGTAGTTCTCTTTCCCGACCACAGATTTGGCGCGCCGTGGTGGATTTCTTGAAGGACGGGTAACAAGTGCATCATCAACTGATGTTGCCAATTCATTGGACTGAATAGAACTACTCTGTTCAGTGCTGTTGCTGCTTATATTTTCTGGGGACGTGGACATTGGATTGTTGGTAACCAACTGAATTATGGGCTTCCGCACAGTCTTTTTCTTGCCTGGTTTTTGATTGTCCAATTGGCCCTGCAATGGAATAGTTAAGTTGATTAGAGTAAGATAGTAGGAAAACCTATACCAAAAATAAGTAGGACATGTGAACATTAACTCCTCAAATACCGTGTTGACAGTCACTTTACCTTAACTAAGTGTACAAAATATAACACTTACTAAATTGGAGAAATCTCATCTAGGTTACTATTATTGAAATAGTTGGCAAATGCAATAGGAGAAATTATTGGATGGATATAAGTTTCATAACTTACATTTAAACCCATTTAAAAAAAAAAAAAAGGTCCTGGGGAAGAAGAATACCAGCGAGTTTTGAATGTCAGATAATGGCTTCTTTATTGGTCCTGGGTTGTCTCTGTAGCTAGCAGGTTTTTGAATAAGTGCACTCTGAAGCAATTTAGCGCATTCAGAAGCAATTATGTTTCCATGCTCAAACACAGCTGAATTATTCATTTTCATGTTGCACTCCATGCTTTCTGATATTATTGCTTCAGTTTCTTCTTCTATTTGGTTCGATTCCCTATTTGTACACTTGAAAAGTTTGCAGCCGCATGATGGTCCGCAGCTACCACCGATGGATCGACATTTGCATTTTGTAGTCTTGCATAGGGATCTCTTGCTGCACGTGCAGCAAACTCCTTCATCTGTTCTCTCCCCGTTGGCATTACTGTCACTTGAACTATTTGTTTCCGGGGTTTCCATTTTCATCAGTAGCTTTCGGTTGCTCTCATCAGTGAAAAGAGGCTGATCTAGAACCTGCTAATTAGAAGATTCCACAGTTTAACAAATTAGCAAGGTAGTTCTGAATAAATTTTTTAAAGAAAAAGACGAGTTGTCATATTTCTCAATAAGTTACTTATTTCATGCCAACGGCCCAAACCTGCTTTTTATCCTTGGAATCAAGCATCTCCTTCTGCAATTTTAATTCTCTGAGCAGACAACCAAGACCATTCATTTGTTCCTTTAAATCTTGGATATCAACCTCTTTCTCAAAGCTGTCAGTCTCTTCAACCTGGAATTCAGACCTTGTAGTAACAAAAAGCAAAGTTAATCGTGTAGTTCTGCAAGCTGATGAGTTCAACACTGCAGGAGAAAAAAAATAAGCAACAATCTTCACACCTTAAATTTTCATTTCTTTGCATCTCGATTTCTTCTTTCAGCCTTCCAATTTCTGCAGCCATTCTGAACATTTGAAAATGTTAAAATAGTGGTCCTTTGGTTACTTTTTCTTCAACAAAATCAAGATAGCAAAATACTGTAATCTAGATTCCCGGGAATATCAATTTAGCAAAGATCTAACCATAAGTCTTATAGTAAAATCTGGTAGAAAGTGTTAGCCTCCAACAGGACTAGAAATTTATTCAACCATCAAGTTTTGAAATCCAGTGATGCCGATTGTTTTTAAAGTAAAAGATCAAAATACATGCATTAGAGTAAAATATATTTAGTTATAAAGATAAATACAAATACACAATCAAAATGGTAGTTACGACAGATGGAAAATCCAGAAATATATTACTATGAAGGGAACCCAAAATAAATTGTAAAATAAACGATAAAGTTAAATCTTTAACCTATAAAAAAAGGCACAGATGTAAGCCAAGGAGAAGACAAGACAAGTGCCAAAAGACTTACTTTTCGATTCGGGATTCGTACTGAGAACATAACTTGTGTAACCTAGTTGTAACTTCAAGTTCATGCTCAGCAACCTGCACAAGCCATATTGTTTTGGTGATTCTTTTCCTTTTAGGTCTAAAATGATGGTTTCATAGGGACCAAATATAAATCAGGACACTACTACAAAAGAACAATTGCTTTCTAATTGATCAAGTATTTAAAGACAAAAAATAACATTCTCCTCTAGAAATTAACAAATGTAGATCATGAAATTCTACGGAGAAGCAAGATGTCCAACATATCTAAAATATTATTGAATTCTAACCCCCAGAGTAGTATATTAGTATGTAAATAATTCGGAGGCAAAAGATTGTAGTTGTTTGACCCAACTTATGAACCATATAGCATTTAGTCACATCCAGATATTCTATAAAGAACCACGAGCAAGTGCCAAGAAAACTAACTGCCTGTCATTTTATCAATTGACACTATTAAATAACCAGATGTTTATTAATCTACAAAAAGTTAATGATTTCAGTAAATGTGAACTTACATGAATTGCTTGACTATTCCTCTTTCTAGCACCTGTATGAGAACAAGCAAAAATAGAAGCAAGAAAAGCAATAAATGTTCTGGAAAAAATAAATCAAGGGAAGATTTAAACAAGGCCAATATTCAAGTCTTCTAACCAGCTGATCTATTTGATATAACTTTTCGAGCTTCAATCATTTCTCTTAGACGATTGGTAGCAGTAAAAGCAGCTTCTGTCTTCCGTTGCAACACCTAGCATAAGGAAATCCAGAGAAAAGTAGAAGCTGTAAGTGAAAAGAATAAAAGCTACATGGAGGAGAGAAAATGAGGAAATCAAAAGCCACAAGGAGATCCCCACCATTTTAAGTCTGTCATTTGAAGCCAGCAAATTTTGAACCTTGATATCATATGTTCTCCTCTCTTTCTTAAGCTGACAATGCACGAACAAAGATTCCATAGGATGAATATACTAACAAAGGAAGTGCTGGATTCAATTGTTCATTGGGAATCATGCTCTTAAAAGTTAACTTCAGGAATTGTCGAATTGAGAGCAACAATCATCCGTATCTATATCCACATTTCATACATAAGAAGATATGTAACTAAAAAGATACCTGCAAAATTTCTTTTTCTAGCATAGCTTTGCATATTCTAAATTGCACAGAGTCTAGCTTCATCTTACATTGCAGTTGAACCTATATAAAAGCAAATGACAAAGGTCAATCCCAAAAGAAAAGAGGACATGGGAGAAAACAGCATTCTGCATCCTGAATCCAGAGAAGAAACATCACCTTCTGAGCCTTTAAACTTTGAATCTCAAATTGGAACTGCCTACTTGACTCATCCACTCTTTTCCTTTGAGTTGAAAATTGAGACCGAGAAGCTAACTTACTCTGCAACTCAGTTACCTGCATGCAACACCATGGTACTAAAATAAATTCCTGACAACAAAAATCATTTTCACTCTAGTAGTGCAGATCAATGTTAACCTGCTCTTCAAGTAGGTTCAGCTTTTGAAGATAATGCTTCTTAAGCTTCTCAACTCCATTCGTCGCAGCTGAATAATTTCCCTGTTTCTGCTTCAGTTCCGCAATTTCCATCTGCCAAATTACAGTGGATACGGAAGTAAGGAAAAAAAACGTTCCTATCCTACGATTTTGGTTCTTCACTAATCTCTCTTAATAATTCCATTTCAAAAAGTCAAAATCAACGAAACTTATCCTCTTAAAATCAAACACCAGTTTTAAACTCAGTCAAATTCTCAGTAAACATCATTCAAACATTAAAAGGAAACGGAGGAAAAAAAAAATCCAAAATATCAGATTCAGTGACTTGATTTTTCTTCTTCTTTTTTCCCGCACACATTTTCCTAACCAAACAGTTCTCATCCAGATCAGAAACCAAAAAGAAGATCGCCGAATCAAACGGAAAATTTCAAAATCGCGAACCTGATACGCTTTATTCTCTCGCTCGAGCTCGCGGATCCTCTCCTCGTACATTTGCTTTTCCTTCTCGGCGGAAGCTGAAGCATCGTCGATTGGGCTTGACTCCTTCGATCTGCGATTCGCCCGTTTCATGATCCTCAACTGAGAGAGAGGGACAATTTCTTTTGAATTTTTTCTTTTTTTGCAGAAAAAAGAAAATCGAATATGCGATCGGAAATGGTGCTCTTCGCTGCTGCCACTACATAAGATGACATTTGACTACTGCGTTAACTGGGTGTAGCAAACCACCAATCGTAAGGCGCCACGTAAACAACGATGGTCCCATGTAATGAATCCCCTCGAGGGAAACCTAGTTGATTCAAATTTTCTACGGCTAGTTTCAATATTTGGTAAATTTAATTCGTGGTAGTATACTGCATGGTAAAAATGGTTTAATGATAAAAAAAAAAGGGCAAGTTTCTTGTTCAATTTTGTTTTAAATTCTTAGTCATCAATCTTGAAGCTTCCAATTCATGATTCATCATTCTTCTAGTATGGAGGTGATGAGTACAACTTTGTTCATGATTCTTCCAACTTGATTTGTAGCCTTCAATTTTGACTAGGAGATAAAGTTTGACTTGTGATTCTTCTAGCTTCTAGTTTCATCACTTATAATTCTTGTAACTTCTAATTTCATGATAGTTCTAGTATGGTGTAGTTGTACTATTCTCTTGAATATTCTTGATTTAATTATCTAACATTGCCTCCCTTAAATCAAGTTTGTAGAGTTTATCATTCCAAGCATCTTCTTCACCTTGTTAAATAATTCTGTCTTCAACGGTTTTGTAAAGATATCTGCAACTTGGTCTTCAGTGGGATAGTACTCAATCAAAACTTCTTTCTCATTCACCAATTCTCTAATTTTGTGAAATCGAATATCAATATGCTTTGATCTTCCATGGAATACTGGATTTTTGCAAAGTGCAATAGCTGACTTGTTATCACAAAATATTGTTGTTGGAGTACTTTGTTTCTCGTTTAACTCCTCAAGAATTCTTCTTAGCCAAACCGCTTGTGTTGCACAACTTGCTGTTGCTATATATTCTGCTTCTGCTGTAGATAGTGCTACTACTGGTTGTTTCTTTGATGACCATGAAATTGCACCAGAACCAAGATGAAATACAAACCCTGAAGTACTTTTTCTTGTTTCTATATCTCCGGCCCAATCACTATCAGTGTAGCCAACAAGATTTACTTCATTAGTATTCTCATAATAAATTCCATCATTTAAAGTACCTTTGATATATCGAAGAATTCTCTTTGCCGCTTGCAAATGGTTGATACAAGACTCCTCCATAAATCTGCTAAGCAAACCAACTCCAAACACAATATCTGGTCTAGTCGCAGTCAAGTATCTCAGACTTCCAATCAAGCTTTTGTAGTATGTGGGATTTACTGCTCTTCCTTTATCTTCTCTCAACAATTTGAACTTCTCTTCAACTGGAGTAGAAACTGGTTTTGAGTGCTCCATCTGAAATTTCTTCAAAATATCATTTGCATATTTCTTTTGAGAAATGAAAATTCCACCATCTTTTTGAACTACTTCAATGCCAAGAAAGTAAGACATCAAGCCCATATCTGTCATTTCAAAGTGCTTTATCATAGCCTCCCTGAATTCTGCAATTATCTTCAAATTGTTCCCAGTAAAGATCAAATCATCAACATAAAGACACACGATCAAGATATCTCCATTTTCAACGAACTTGATATAAAGAGTATGCTCAAACGGACATCTTCTGAAACCATTCTCAATGAAATAAGAATCAATCTTCTTGTACCATGCTCTTGGTGCTTGCTTTAATCCGTACAAAGCTTTCTTCAATTTATAAACTTTATCTTCTTTTCCAAGAACTTCATATCCTACAGGTTGCTCAACATACACTTCTTCTTCTAAAGTGCCATTTAGAAATGCAGACTTAACATCCATTTGATGTATCTTCCACTTATTTTGAGCCGAGAGTGAAATAATCATACGAATAGTGTCTAATCTAGCAACAGGAGCAAATACTTCAAAGTAGTCGATACCTGGTTTTTGTTTGTATCCTTTTGCAACTAATCTTGCTTTGAAACGATCAACTTCACCACTGGGTTTGTACTTAGTCTTGTAAACCCACTTTACTCCAATCGGCTTCTTATCTGCTGGTAAATCTGTCAGCTCCCATGTGTCATTCTTCTCAATGGCATGAATCTCCTCATCCATTGCTTTCTTCCAATTGTTGTCTTTAGATGCTTCTTCAAAGTTCAACGGCTCACAATCTGAAAATAGAGCAAAATTTATGATTTCTTCATCGGACGGATCGTTGTCATTGCCAACTTCATAATCTGCTAATCTAGCAGGTAGTCTCCTCTCTCTTTGAGGTCTTCTAGATGATTCTGGTTGTTCAGTTGTGTCAGGTTGTCTTTCTTCTACTTCATCACATGTATTTGGAATTATAGTCCGCTGCTTTTCTGTCTTTGTGTCCCAGTCCCACATGGCTTTCTCGTCAAATGTCACGTCTCTGCTCATGATCACTTTCTTTGATTCTGGATTATACAGCTTGTATGCTTTTGAGTCTGTGCTATAGCCGATAAAGATACACTTCTCGCCTTTGTTATCTAACTTCTTCCTTAATTGATCTAGTACGTGGGCATAAGCGATACACCCAAAGACTCTGAAATGATGAATGGAAGGCCGCTTTCCACTCCAAGCTTCCTCTGGAGTTTTATCACGAACAATTTTTGTTGGACACTTGTTTAAAATATGAACTGCTGTTGCAACTGCTTCTGCCCAAAACTCTTTAGGCATTTGTTTTGACTTGAGCATGCATCTGACCATATCCATGATGGTTCTATTCTTTCTTTCAGCAACTCCATTTTGTTGAGGAGTATATCTAGTTGTTAGTTGGTGTTGAATTTCGTGTTGCTTAAAGTATTCTGAACACACAAGATATTCTGTTCCTCTGTCTGTTCTGAGAATTTTGATTTTACAGCCACTTTGTTTTTCGACAAACGCCTTGAATGTCTTAAAGACATCACATGCTTCTGATTTCTGCTTCAGAAAGTATACCCATGTATATCTACTAAAATCATCAATAAAAGTGATAAAGTACCTGCTACCACCATTACTTGGAACTTCTACAGAACAGAGATCTGAATGCACAATTTCAAGTAATCTTCTAGCTCTCCAAGACTTTCCTGTAGGAAATGGATCTCTGTGCTTCTTTTTCAGTTGACAAATCTCACAAACACAATTGGGAATATGAATCCTGGTAGACCAGAAACAAGTCCTTTTCTTGACAGGTAGTTTAGGCCAGAAAAATGAAAGTGCCCAAACTGCATATGCCACAACCAGTTATCATCAAGTATCACAGAACTCATGCAAGAGGGATTAACATGTTGAATTTTTAATGGAAACATTCTGTTTGAAGTCATCTTTGCTTTATCTATGAACCTTCCGTTGTTGTCAAATACAGTGCAATATCCACGATAAGTTATCATCTTATATCCCTTCTCAGATAATTGCCCCATACTCAGTAAATTGTAATCAAGTTCAGGAGCATAGAAAACATCAGAAATATAACTTAGAGAACCATCTTTCAACCTAATTGGTATGTGCCCTTTTCCTTCAATAGGGATCTTTGTACTATTACCAAACTTCAATAATAGTTTAACTGAATCATCTAATGAAGAAAATAACTCCTTTCTACCAGACATATGATTACTGCAAGCATTATCCAAGTACCATATATTTTCATCTTCAGCACATGAATTACTTGTAAAAAATAAAGTCTGAGTACCCGGATTGTTATCAGTATTTTGATGCTGATTTTCTGCAACGTGTGCTTGATTATTATTCATCACTTTGAATCTGCAATCTGCTGCTTTATGTCCATACTTTCCACAATGAAAGCAGTTGAAATTGGTTCTTTCTTGATAAAAATTGCCTCGACCTCTTCCTCGGTTGACAGGCCTAAAATTCGTTCCACCTCTTCCTTGATTAGGTGGTGTAAAGTTATTGTAACTTTCTTAGTTGTAATTGCCACGACCTCTATCTCTGAAACTTCCTCTACCTCTACTTTGAAAATTAAAACCACGACCTCGTCCTTCTTGTGTACGGCTTGATTCTGCAACGTTGTTGAAATTCACTCGGCTTTTCAGGGCTTCCTCGGTTGATTTTTCTGACTTCTCCAGTATTCTATTGATGTGGCTTTCCATGGTTCCTTGCAATTCTGCAATCGTCATAGTGTCCATATCGTGGGACTCTAGTATCGTAGTCACCACATGGTCATACTTCATTGGCATGGTGCGAAGAATTTTCTCCACTACTTTGCTATCGGGCATATCTTCTCCATAGACTCTCATCTTATTGACAAGATCTGTAACACGAGTAAAATATTGCTTAACGGTTTCTGAGCTCGACATCTCATACCTTTCATATTCTCTTCTCAAAGACTGTAGCTTTGCTTTTTGAGCTTTATCTACGCCTTTGTATGACATCTTCAACGTGTTCCATGCTTCCTTTGCACTTTTGGCATTTGCTATTTTGCCAAACACCGTATAATCTACTCCTTGATGAATTTGAGATAGCGCCAATTGATCTCTCGTTTGTTGGGCAGCATCTGCTCCTTCTTGCAAACCCGGTTAATGAAATTCCACAGGTTCTGGGCCTTCAAATGGGTGGACATCAAAGTCTCCCAATAACTATAATCAAGTTTCCTATCTAACTTGGGACCGGACCACACAATATTGAAAGTGTTTGTCATACCGACTCTATGAGTAAACAACTATGTGAGAACTCTCCTACACCTCACAAACTCTCAAACACCAGGCGCTGGATTAACCAGCTCTGATACCAAATGAAAGTATAATACCCACAACTAATTGGCCCTAGGATCACTCACTCATATAAATGACACTATCATATTTTTCATCTCTCAAACTCACTAACACTCATAATAATAAGGAGAGAATTTTTGAAACAAACACTAAGTATTTTGATTCATGGAGAGATAATTAACAACATACATATGAAGCCTTTATATAGGCAAACCTTCATAATAAAATAGTAATTTTTATAACAACTAAGCACTAGTTGTAATGATTTCAAGAAACAAGTAGAAATTTTACTAGTCAAGTTTCTTGTTCAATTTTGTTTCAAATTCTTAGTCATCAATCTTGAAGCTTCCAATTCATGATTCATCATTTTTCTAGTATGGAGGTGATGAGTACAACTTTGTTCATGATTCTTCCAACTTGATTTGTAGCCTTCAATTTTGACTAGGAGATAAAGTTTGACTTGTGATTCTTCTAGCTTCTAGTTTCATCACTTATAATTCTTGTAACTTCTAATTTCATGATAGTTCTAGTATGGTGTAGTTGTACTATTCTCTTGAATATTCTTGATTTAATTATCTAACAATTTTTACTTTTTAAAAGTTTTAAGATTTAATTTTTTAATACATTAAAAATTTTATAAAGTTTATTCTCTTTATGCAAAATTTATTACTTTAATCATTTTAAGCAAATATTTTACGCCATAGCTATAGCCATGTAGGATTTTACATAACAAACACTTTATTTCTACCCATTATAATTACAAATATTTAAGTGTATTATTTAAAGTAGGTAAACTACGAAAATATACCAAAAGTTGATGTCACTAATAAAAATAATTTTGAAAGATATAAATGACAATAAATCTTTAAAAGAATTACAAACATGAGAAAAATAATCAAATGTTTCACATATATACTCAAAAAGTTTTAGAAATTAAATTTCGATATTATTTTTTGGGAGTATGATTATAATAATAAGAGGTTTTCATCGTTAAAGTTTAGTGATTGGTAATTTACGTTAAGTAAGCATTTGGCAATTNNNNTTATAATATTAATATTTTTTAATATTAATATCTCAATATAACTGAGATAATAAAAATTTATTCACTCTTTCATGCACACGTATTATTTATTTTTGGTGAGTCTCCAACTTCAAGTGGGTCCACAACTTTTTAGGGAGAGAGAGAGGTCTCGTTCATTTTTAGGGCTGCACATGGATCGGATAATATCCGTATATCCGCGGTAATTATCCGCATCCGATCCGTAAATTTGCATATCCGCACATCACATATAAATAGCATAGTTTAAGAAAATAAACTCTAATGTGATATGAATTTTAGTGTGTTGTTTTATGAATTTTATGATATCTTGTTTTTTATTTTTTATGTTGTACTTCGACTTAGAATAATTAAACTTAAATCTTGTGTTATTATTTTTTTTTTTATTATTCAAGAGAACTTTTATTGATAATATTTTAGAATTAAATATGCTTAAACAGGTGAAAAATAAATTTTTTTGTAAAAATAGCCAAATGAAATTTGAAAACATTTTTTTTGAATTATGCGGCTATACTCGATATCCGATCCGATCCGATCCGCATACTTACGGATCGGATCTGGCCTGGAAAATTGCGGATATCGTATCCGATCACTACAAAGGAAACGGGAAATTGCGGCGCTTTTTGGAGTGATTTGCGGCGGTTTTAAGCCGCCGCGAAACGGAATTCCAGCGGTTCGTTAAGCGTCGCCTATTAGGGGGTGGTTATATGATTTAGCGGCGGTTCTAAGGAACCGCTGGCAGTCTGGCACAACCGCTACAAAACAGAAATTGATTTTGCAGCGGTTTTGAAACCGCCGCTATTTGGTCAGTGGATTTAAAAAAACTACAGCGGTTTTAAAACCGCCGCAAAACTCTGAGGTTTTTTAAAAAAATACACGGTTTTAAACCGCCGCAATTTCATACATGTGCTTTAAAAAAATGACTAATTACAATTGTTTATGCCATTTTTCATTAACTTTGTCACGTTATCAATACTTCAAAGCCACACATAAAAATGAATATAAATAATGTTGAAGAAATATCCTCCTGGATCTTGTCTCACTCAAATAAGAATAATCAATTAAGTTCACTAAAATGTTCAACATCATCAATCTCAGGAACAGATTTAACTGAAAGTTAAAAATTTATGTAAATAGTAATTAAGCAGATGACAACCTCACACCATGTCCAGGACTTTTGAGATTGGAGACAGTAACAACTCCATCAAAAATTCACAAGCTTTACAAATGGCTGGGGAATCACTATAACTCTTTCCAGAAGCAATCAACTCATTTATCCTAAACCATGTGGCATAAGTGAAGCAAACTCCCCATGAACCATACATGTTAAGCAGATTTGAGTAGTTTAGAGGTCTACTAAACTAACAAAGTTCCATTCATGCTAAAAGCAAGAGAGCAAAACCACAACATGCATAAATCAACTATAACAATAGAAAAACTTGAAAATAGTGGTTTCCAAAAAGGGAGTAGCAAACCATGAACCATCCGAAGCTTGAACACTTTCAATATATACAGTGGCTTTTTTAATTTAGCATATTTGCACCAACATAAATCTTCACTTCTTCCGTAATGCCATCTTCTGATCTATCATGGATTCCTGTGACAAGCCTTTTGGTTACTTATTGAATTTTCAAACAAGTGAATCGATAAGAAAGTGGTACTAGCATACTATCTTGTTGAAGAAATTTCACTGACTACCAAAGAGTAGTCAAATAGAAAAGTAAGTACTGAGAGAAACACCAAATAAGTCTTTGAGGCATCTGCTTCCTCACTTTTTTTACTCTCCTACTTCTTACAGTCTTAATATTAAATTTTACCAACAAAAAATAAGTGCCTTTCATTTTTTGCGGCCCTTGGCTTTCTTCCTGAAGTTATAATAGATCAGATGCACAATCATATGTATACTCAATTCTTAATTAAAGATAAGGATGAACTTTCACACTTTCCTTATTTGGAAGATGGAATTTCCTTTTATGTTTTTCTTAAAAAAAAAAAGATAAAAAGAAACATTAAGTAATTCATTCATGGATTTAGTTGAAGTGGCAAGAAACTTTAAGGTAAAGCTGAAGCACTTGAAACCCCAAATTATAACTCCATAAATTCCTATCAAAACTTAAAGATGGGTAAAAAGATGTATTGCATAGGATCAGTTGTTACCTGTCATATACACTAAAAAATGCTCCACATATGTCACACACGCGTAGCTTCTGATCAGTCTGAGTAGTTATATATGAATAAGAAAACATAAGAATCAATTGATATAATCTAAGGAAAGCCATTTACATCGAAAAAAAAAAAAGAAAAATGCTCATGAGTACAAGTTGCAGTGAAATGGTTGGATGCAAGAATATGGAAAAAGACTTGACATTACACATTTCATTTATTTTGATGCATCATTTGAAATGTAATCGAAATATGAGTGCATATTATCTCATTAAAGTTATAGAACACAGGAAATCTACTCACAATCCGCACATCAGCAGCTGTATATTTTGAAGAATTTGAATTATCCACTACAGGCTCCTGCCTTGTCGGAAGCTGACACAAAATCAGATTGTTAACACACAGATAAAAATTAACAAGAAAAAATCACAGCAGATATATATGAACTCTTCGATTTAAATAAGCAAACAGTACCCAAAATGATTTCAATAGCAAGACAAACAAAACCATAGTATAAAAAGTGAAGGACCTTCTTAAGTGCTTCGGCTTCTTCCAATGCTTTTTGCGCCTCATCAACCTTTCCTTGCTCGCCTATTCATTAATCCAAACTTATATATTAAATATAAATTAAAGGGCTTTTTCCTTAAAGAGGTCATCTCTCCTCAGTCTACCAATGAGCTAAAGAATATCATATCAGTGGCTTACCAAGGTCCTCGGCTTTCTTCAACTTCTCATTTATCATCTCTTGTGTTCGAGGGTCAGGAGCAGCAACAGGAATGGGAGCCAAAGGAGGTGGATTTGGCAGAGGTTGAGGTAAAGATGCCCTGTCTTTGTTAAAGGCATCTAACAGGAGCATGGACTGTTTGGAAATTGTTAGAAAGTCAAAAGAATTGTTAGTATGCTCCTCTAAAATAGTGATCAGACAACTATCTTAATAGTTTAATGACAAAGGGAAATCAACAAAAGAAAAAAGGTCAAACAATGATCCAGAGTTTACAACACTGACAAGACACGTGGATCTTAGCATTTAAGGGTGATAACTAATAACTGACTTGCTTCTCTGCTTTTAGTTCTAAGTTCTTCCACAACCTCTAAAGCAAGAATCTTGAGATCTGTCTTGCCTTCAAGATCTGCATCCAAAATTTTTTACATGGTGGAAAGATAAATAAAGACTTAAGTTTTCATCATGGAATACACGTACCAAAATATAACATCTCATATAACTCCATGCTCATCAAAAGGGGGGAATATAAAAATATCAAGCGTACACAAATGTTCAAATCCTAAACACTACAAGTGTTTTTAAAGTCTCATAACCAGCTTTGGTGAAAGGAATAAACCCTTTCAACTGATGCGGTTTTACAGGTAATTAAACTTGAAAATATATGTTATGAATAGATGTAGGCTGCATAGCCACATTAAACAGGATGAAGGTAAATAAAGTTTCGTAAACAAACCTCCTAAATATACCACCAAGGATGAAATGGAAAATGACACCATGGCAATAAAATAGACTTGTTTCGTCTAATAACTATGTGGAATTACTAAAAGCAATTCAATTAGGCAAACTTGGGAAGAAGAAAAGCTACCACATGGAGGTCAGGTACGAGTAAGATCATTAACACAAAACAAACGCAAATCACAAGACAAAACTCAGTAACAGCAAATAGAAAATGGATAAAAGAAATTGCAATAACAAAAATTGATAGAGATATTGCACAAACAGAGGGCTAGGTTGGAACACAATCGATGTTTCTAGACCAAGAATAGGGATTGAAATAGAATAGTGATTGAATCAGGATAAAGTCGAACAAAAGGCCGAAGATAAAGGGATGAAATTGGAGCAAAATTAGTAGAACAACAAGCAAATAAATTAAATTGGGACAAAGGGATGAAATTAGAACAACAGGGCAAGAGGAAGAACGAACCAGTGAGAAGGGAGAGAGTGATCGAGTAGCGCACAATAGGGCAAAGGGGAAGGATGAAGAGGACAACGACCACAACACCAAGACGGATGGGCAGCCACGCGACTCCACGACGACAAGGATGAGCACGGCGGAAGGAAGAACGATGGTTTCACGCCCTTCCAGTTCCCTTTCGCCCTTCCAGTTCCCTTTCTGCAAGTGCTGCTTTACAACCACGAGCAGGGCATGTATTATCATCACCATTCAAGTAATCTGATACACATTGATAACAGAAGACATGGCCACACATTGTCACAATTGCGTCTTCAGGTGGATCCTATTGAAAACACAGTACAAATCAACCAAACCCATACCAACAACGTATTGCTATTGGTTTACTATACAACTATATGCCTAGACAGATAAACTGAGAAATCAAAATCTAAAATATCAACCAGTGATTAGTGAACAAATTAATTAATCAATAGATCAACGCATTAGAATAGAAATTTTCCTAAAAAACAAATATCCATAAGCAGGATTAGAACTGTAAACTTCAGGAGAATAAAGAAGAAAAAATTGGTTAGATCAGAAACACACTCACTTGAAAGTGATGGGTTTGGACATTAAACCCTAAAGCATCCCCCTATATTCTCTTTTTTCTTATTAAAACTGAGATGGGAAACATTTGGGTTTTTAGTGAAATGAGCCGAAGCAGTAAACACAAACATATCAAGAGTGGGGTTCAGAAATTAGGGACAAATTGAATCTGAATGTTAAATTGGGGAAGAAAAATTTGGCCAACAGCCACCAAAATTAAATTGGGGACAAATTAAATCAGAAGTCACAAGGATCAGATGCAAGATTAATTTACAAACAGCCACCAAAATTAAATTGGGAGAATGGAAGGGAACATACGACTTAGAGGGGAGTCTCTTGCGATCCGCAACGCACAACAGGGCAAGAGGAGAAGGTTGCCGACGATGACACAGGGACGGGTGGCTGGGGAGGACGCTGACAATGTCACGGACATGCACGGCAGAAGGAGAAGACTCGGACCCCTTCCACTTTACCTTCGCGCACGGGAGCTACATGGCTGAGGGAGGAGACTGGTGACCGGGAAGAACGATGAAGCGAACGTGCAAGCTGGAACTGACAGAGGGAAGAGCCACGACGGCGGAGGAGGAGACCAGTGCTTGACTCACCTTTGCGCTGCTGGGGTTCTCGCGCCAAAGACTGAAGTGTTATGGTTACTGATAATTTTTCTTTGGGTATCTTACGGAAACGCAAAACCCCTCTTCCCCCAGGTTATTTGATGCGGTGAATGCTCAAAACCGCCTCAGGTCAAAACAATTGGAGCGGGGCTTAATTACGCACTAGGAACCGCATCAATTTAACGAAGCTGCAGCGGTTTGGGACAACGGCCGACAATCTTTGGCTGCTAAGTCCCGCGTCTCTTGTAGTGGATCAGATCCGATGAGTACAGTGCAGATCGGATAGAGTTTTAGGCTATATCCGATCCGATCTGATCCGTGTGCAGCCCTAATCATTTTGAATGAAAGGAAAGAAGCAGCGTGGTTTCGGTGTTGGAGAAGAAGAAAAGGTAAATTTGCTCCATTTTTTATGAAATTTTAGTATGTTATTCATGGTATAGAGATGAACATTAGCATATAACTTGTTAGTTGTATTGCCTTCTCTTTTGCCTGATTTGAGATACCCACTTTGTAGATGGTTTATGTTGATTTCATCAGTTTTGATGATGTATTTTGTTGATTGTGGAGATGCCCTAGTGCTACTAGGAAGACTGATTGTGTATCCATTATTTTGATAGTGGAAGATTTTATTGGACTAGGTCCCGTGGGTTTTTTGTCCCTCTTTTGGGAGTTTTTCCACGTTAAAATTCTGGTGTCTGATTATTTAATTTATGCCATTACATTTGCTGCTTAGAGTATCTTTGGTATTGCCTATTTAATCGCAAAGGTTGTGGAAAAATTATTTTTGGTACTTCTGCTATTAGACAGGTTCTTGTTTGAACCTTTGTTGAGTTTTTCCCAACAAAGTGGTATCTAGAGCTTTGGTTGTTTATCTCTATGCTGATTAAATGGAGAAAAATACTCATGGACCGAATATGGTCAAATTGAATTCTCAAAATTACTCAATTTGGAAGACCCTCATAGAAGATATGTTGTATATCAAGGACTTGTATGATCCTGTAGAGGGGGATAAATCCAAAGGTACTAAATTTGATGCTGAATGGAAGAAGCTGAATTGGAAGGCAGTTGCTTTGATTAGGCAATGGCTTGATCTTGGCGTTTATCCACATGTTGACACCGAAATGAATGCCAAGAAGATGTGAAACAAATTGAAAGAGTTATATGAGAGGAAAATTGTGCAAAACAAAGCATTCTTGATTAGGAAGCTTGT
>NC_029791.2:122832776-122842992 GCF_000816755.2 Arachis ipaensis | reverse complement strand
TACCGAGAAGATGTGGAACAAATTGAAGGAGTTATATGAGAGGAAGAATGTGAAAAACAAAGCATTCTTGATTAGGAAGCTTGTTAATATGAAGTATACTGAAGGTAAATCAATACCAGAGCACTTGATGAGCATTTTTCAAGAGACGGTGAATCAACTGACAAATGATGAAATCACTTTGAATGATGAGTTGCAAGCCTTGTTGTTGTTGAGCTCTTTGCCTGATAGTTGGGAAGTTCTAGTTGTGACACTAACTAACTCAGCTCCAAACGGGAAGTTGACGTTAGCAATGGTTAAAGAGAGCATGTTGAATGAAGAAGCCAGAAGAAGAGAGCGAGATTTGACTAATGCCTCCTCCCAGTCAGAAGCACTTGTTTCAAAGTCACGGGAGAGAAGTCAAAGTAGAAAACCTCACAGTTTTAACAAGTCAGAGAGTCAAAGCAAGTCAAGAGGAAAGTACAAGCCTAGAAAGGAGTTCATTTGTCACCATTGTGGCAAGCCGGGGCATATCAAGAGGTATTATATGTTCTTAAAAAGAGAACAATCAAGGGTAAGAAACGAAGACAAAGGTAAAGATAGTGATAAAGAAACTGCTACTATTATTTATGAAGATGTTCTTATCACATATTATGAAAATTATGTGAATATTGTCTGTGATGATTCCACTTGGATTATGGACTCTGGTACCTCATGTCATGTTACTCCGAGGCGTGAATTTTTCACTTCTTATACTGCTGGAAATTTTGGCAAGATCAAATTGGGAGATAAAGGAGTGTGTGATATCATTGGTATGGGTGATATGTGGCTTGAAACTAACATAGGATACAAGTTGCAGTTGAAGAATGTTAGGCATGCGTCAGATATGCGGTTCAATCTCATTTCAGTGAAGGCATTGGATCAAGAGGGATATTGTACTTCCTTTGGTAGTGAAAAATACAAGATTACTAAAGGGGCTCTCATTGTTGCTAGAGAAGACAATAGTCTCACTACTCTCTACCGGTTGCAAGCAAAGTTGTGCAAAGAAGAGGTGAATGTAGCTGATGATTCCTCTTCTGATTTGTGGATATACGTCTTAGTCACTTGAACGAGAAAGAACTAAGCGTCTTAGCCAAGAAGCACTCCCAGTGAAAGGTACAACTTAAAATACTTGTACTCATTATTTTGTTGGAAAACATGCTAGAGTATCATTTCATAATTTTGGACCTCATAGGAGATCACATGTTCTAGATTTAGTTCACACTGATGTTTGCACTATGGATGCTAAGACACTAGGTAGTGCATCATATTTTGTTACTTTTATTGATGATTATTCTTGAAAAGTGTGGGCTTTTATTTTTGAAATCTAAAGACCAGGTGCTCGGAATCTTCAAACACTTTCATGCAAGTGTTGAAAGAGAAACAGGAAGGAAATTGAAATGTGTTCGAGCAGATAATGGTGGTGAATATAGGGGTCCATTTGAAGAGTATTGTAAAGAACATGGGATCAAGCTTGAGAAGACGGTTCCTAAGACTCCTCAACATAATGGAGTTGCAGAGAGAATAAATCGCACTATCAATGACAGAGTCAGGTGTATGCTCTCTCATGCAAAGTTACCTAAATCCTTTTGGGGTGAAGCGATGAGGACTGCAGTAGATTTGATCAACCTTTCTCCTTCAGTTCCATTAAATGGTGATATTCCAGAAAAAGTTTGGAGAGAAAAAGATGTCTCCTATAGTCACTTGCGAGTGTTCGGCTGTAGGGCTTTTGTTCACATCCCAAGAGATGAAAGGTCCAAACTTTATGGAAAGTCAAAGCAGTGTATCTTCATTGGTTATGGTCATGAAGACTTTGGTTACAGATTATGGGATCCGGTGAGCAAGAAAATAATTAGAAGCCGAGATGTGATTTTTCTTGAAGACCAAACTATTGAAGATCTTGAGAAGACAGATAAGCCAACAATAACTGTTAGACGTTCTGCTAATGATGAATTTAGTCTTTCCACTAGACCTTCTGTTGATGGGGGAGATGTACAAGTTGATAATGATGGTGATGATTTGCATGATGAACCTACACCTCAACCTGAGGTGCCAGATGCAGAAGTTCTACTAGATGTTGAAGTTCCACTTGAACCACCAGTTGAGCCTGAATTGATAAGATCTACTAGAGAGCGTCATTCTTCTCAAAAATACTCTCCTCGTGAGTATGTGATGAACACTGAGACTGGAGAGCCAGAGAGCTACCAGGAAGCTATGTCTGATGAGCATAAGGAAGATTGGTTGAAGGCCATGCAAGAAGAAATGAAATCCTTGCATGAGAATCATACGTTTGAATTGGTGAAGTTGCCGAAGGGTAAGAGAGCATTCAAAAATAAATGGTGTTCAAATTGAAAGCAGATAAAAATGTCTCACGGCCAAGGTACAAAGCTCGATTGGTTATGAAAGGCTTTGAGCAAAAGAAAGGTATTGATTTTGTGGATATTTTCTCTCCAGTTGTGAAGATGTCCTCTATTCGAGTTGTGCTTGGATTGGCAGCTAGTTTGAATTTAGAGGTTGAGCAGCTTGATGTGAAGACTGCATTCCTTCACGGTGACATAGATAAAGAAATTTATATGGAGCAACCAGAGGGTTTCAAGGTTAAAGAAAAGGAGCACCTTGTATGCAAGTTGAAGAAGAGCTTATATGGGCTGAAGCAAGCGCCAAGGCAGTGGTACACGAAGTTTGATTCCTTCATGGAAGGTCATGGGTATAGTAAGACTTCTTCTGATCATTGTGTATATGTTAAGAAATTCTCTGATGGTGATTTTATAATTCTCTTGCTTTATGTTGATGACATGTTAATTGTTGGTCATGACACTAAAAAGATTGAAAGTCTTAAGAAAGACTTGAACAGATCTTTTGCTATGAAGGATTTGGGTCCTGCAAAGAAAATCCGTGGCATGAGTATCACTCGTGATAGGAAGAATGGGAAACTGTGGTTGTCGCAGCAGAAGTATATTGAGAAGGTTTTAGAGAGGTTTAGCATGAGTAATTCTAAACCTGTTAATACTCCACTTGCTAGTCATTTCAAGCTGAGTTCGCAGCAATGTCCTACAAGTGAGAAAGAGAAAGCAGAAATGAAGAAGATTCCATATGCATCTGTAGTTGGCAGTTTGATGTATGCTATGATTTACACCAGGCCGGATATTGCTCATGCCGTTGGAGTTGTTAGTCGGTTCCTCTCTAATCCTAGCAAGGAACACTGGCAAGCAGTGAAGTAGATTCTTAGATACCTTAATGGTACTTCCAGAGTTTGTTTATGCTTTGGGAGTGACCAACCTGTGTTGGATGGTTACACAGATGCGGATATGGCTGGGGATCTTGATTCAAGGAAGTCTACTTCTGGTTATATGATGACTTTTGCAGGGGGAGCTGTGTCGTGGCAATCTCGACTTCTGAAATGTGTTGCTTTGTCTACTACAGAGGCAGAATACATTGTTGTTGTTGAAGCTTCTAAGGATCCCTTGTGGATGAAGAAATTTCTACAAGAGTTAGGCATCAATCAAGAGAAGTTTATGTTATTTTATGACAGTCAGAGTGCTATCCATCTTAGCAGGAATCCGACGTTTCATTCTAGATCGAAGCACATAGAGGTGAGGTATCATTGGATACATCAAGCGCTTGAGATGAAGTCATATGAACTTAAGAAGATCCATACTGATGATAATGGTTCAGATATGATGACTAAGAGTTTACCTGTAGTGAAGTTTGATTCTTGCAAAGAGAAGTTGGGTTTGGTGGAGCAGCCTATCCCCACTTGAGTTGATGAGGGGGAGATTTGTTGGTGAGTCCTCAACCTCAAGTGGGGCCCACAACTTTTTAAAACAAAAAAAAAAACAAATAAAATAAAAGAAAGTGGGTTTAAGCCACCGAGAGAGAGAGAGAAGGGAAGCCTCATTCATTTTGAATGAAAGAAAAGAAGCAGCGTGGTTTCGGCGTTGGAGAAGAAGAAAATTCGGGGGAAAAGGGCAAGCCATTTTTAATCCGATTGAGCTGGTAAACTTGCTCCATTTTTTATGAAATTTTAGTATGTTAATCCTGGTATAGAGATGAACATTAGGATATAACTTGTTAGTTGTATTGCCTTCACTTTTGCCTGATTTGAGATACCCACTTTGTGGAGGATTTATGTTGATTCCATCCGTTTTGATGATGTATTTTGTTGATTGTTGAGATGCCCTAGTGCTACTAGGAAGACTGATTATGTACCCATTATTTTGATAGTGGAAGATTTTACTGGACTAGGTCCCGTGGGTTTTTTGTCCCTCTTTTGGGGTTTTCCTACGTTAAAATTCTGATGTCTGATTATTTAATTTCTGTCATTACATTTGCTGCTTAGAATATCTTTTGTATTGCCTATTTAATCGCACAGGTTGTGAAATTTTTTTTTTTTTTGTGTTTCTGTTGTTAGACAGGTTCTTCTTTAAACCTTTGTTGAGTTTTTCCAACATTTACCAGGGTATAAACATACGATTTTATTATGTTTGTAAGGTGTGTTTTACCTCATATTATAAGATATAACCCTATTTATATAGGTACAAGTTCATCTTTTTTCTATCCTCATTAAACTTAATTTTTCTAAAAGAATCTTAAGCGGTCTATTTTTGAAGACTTTTGCTTTTCAAGTTGCTTTAAATGGTTAAAAGGGTCAAATACTTATTAAATGAACATGTATATCACAATTGTTTTTCATTTTCATAGCTAGCTTTAGACATTTCACTCTCTCTATTTATGTTGATGATAGAAGCAGTGAGAGTGAAAAGCATGTGTAGTTAGATATGTGCAGCAACCACAAAGTTAGTTAGTGAGTTTGTTAGTATGTCCAGCTTAGCACAATTAGTTAGAATCTGTTAAGCAACCTTGTATATATAGTACAAATCTGTAAACTAAAATTAAGTTCAGAAAATAAAATTCAAAATCACTCAATGTAATATCTCTCTCTCTTCCTCACTTCTCTCTCTTTCTTCCTCTTTTTTTTTCATCATTTCTTCATCATCACAATTTCTGATACCTCTCATGGTATCAGAGATGAAGATTCATAGACAACAACCACAACACCACGCCAATCACTAGAGCTCTATCGAGCCCACTCAGTTAGAATGCCTTCGCTGCGTTCTCGGCCATAAAACTCAACGATAGCAATTTCAAAGCGTGGAAGAAGCAAGTGCTAGCATGCATCAAAGTTAACAAACTACAGAATCACCTAGATCCAAAAAAGATCCCAGTCAGGTTCACCTCAGAAGCATATCGAAGCCGTGGAATAGAGACTTCAGAATACGCAGAATAGGAGATCCAAGACCAATGGCTTGTAGCGTGGCTCATAGCATCCATGGAGTCAAACTTCATCAATCAAGTGGTGCAGTATGAATACACATATCAGATCTGGAATGTTCTTGAAGAGTACTTTGAAGATCGAGTTAAATCGAAAATCAAACAACTGAAAATGCAGCTGAAATCGTTCAAGAAGCAAGGTTCAACAGTCATCGAGTATATGGCCAGGATCAACCAAATAGCAAACGCAGTAAACGCACTAGGAGCATCACTTTCCAGTGAAAAGTACATCGAAGTTGTACTAGGAGGACTCAATAAAGAATATAACACCTTCATCACAATGGCAAACAGCAAAATCGACCAAATGCTGAAAGCGAGTTCGAATTACAACTGCTAGCACAAGAAGAACTGCTAGACAGATTCAAAAGAATAGAGATTAGACTGGTTCAAGCAAATGTAGCATAAAGAGATGAGAGTCAAGAAAGATCGCAAGAAATAAACTACAATAGCTACAACAACCATAGTAGCAGAAGAGGCTTCCGAGGCACCAGAGGCAGAGGTTACTTTAGAAGTGATGGAAGAGCATCTTGGTGGCAAGGCAGCAAGCCTCAATGCCAACTTTGTAGAAAGGTTGACCATACAGTAATGCAATGCTTTCACCAATTATTTGGTCAGGAATTCATGAATCAACAAATGCAACCACTAAACATACACAATACAACCACCATCAGTGGCATTCACAATGGTTTGAGCTCACAAATTAAAGCACTCAACAAAACTACCCAGGAATGAGGCCACAAATGCAGAATTCAAGAACATCATCTCCCAATCCACAAGCATTCCTTGCACTGCTTTTGACAGTTCCAGATATAGCATGGTACCCTGACTTTGGAGCCTCCCACCACATCACATTTGACCAAAGAAATCTCATCATGGGATCTGATTATGAAGGTGCAGAGCAAGTCTATGGAGGTAATGGCCAAGGTATGAAAATTGAACATGTTGGAAATTCATTAATGCATGCATCATTGTCTAATAGACCTTTTAAGCTGAAAAACCTTCTACATGTCCCTACTATCTCCAAGAATCTAGTTGGTGTAGCTAAATTTGCCCTAGATAATTGTGTGATCTTCGAATTCTGGTCTTACTTGTGCAATGTAAAAGTCAGATAACCAAAAAGATTTTTCTTCAAGGACTACTTAAAGAAGAGCTGTACAAGTTTGAAGGAGTCCAAATAATTCCCAAAAATATCAAAACCAAAGATACCTTTTCTGCTAACCCAACATGTCACAATATAAATGTTGAAGATAGAAGAAACCTCATTGAAAATCCAATCAATAATAGGAATTATGCTACAGAAGCTTGCTTAAGTTCACAAGCCAATAAAGTTGCCAAGCCTAATGGTGATGGAATTATACACAGAGTCCAAGAACACACAACAAATTAACAATTCAGTTGTTAAAGTTATTATTTCAAACACTACTGTTAAGTCTATTAATAATGTGTTTTGTCTAGTTAATAGCATTGTTGCATATCTTAGCTGTAAAAATGTAAGTCTTATAGCTCAATTGTGGCATCGAAAATTAGGTCATCCATAAAAAAAAGGTGACTAAACTTGTAATGAAATAATGTAACATTTCTGATTCAATAAATAAAGAAAGCCTTGATCCATCTTTATGCAATGCTTGATGCATAAGCAAAATCCATCAATTACCCCACCCTAACTCCCATACAACATATGAACCTTTAGAACTAATTTTTTCTGACATTTCGGGGCCAGCACCTGTTTATAGTAGAGCAGGTTTTAGGTTCTACATCTGCTTCATTGATGTTAAAACCAGGTATACAAGTACGTATCTGCTACAAGCAAAGTCTCAAACCTTTACTGCATTTTAGCAATACAAAACAGCTATGGATCTCAAGACAGGTATGAAAATCAATGCTCTACAGATAGACAATGGTGGTGAATATTTGTCGTCAAGCTTTAAACAATTTCTGGCAGCAAATGAAATACAACATATGCTCACTTGTCCCTACACTCATCAGCAAAACGGCATGGTTGAACGAAGACAGACACATCACTGAAAGCACTTTAACCTTACTAGCCCAAGCCAACCTCCCTCTAACATTCTGGGATGAAACCACCCTCATAGCCACATATCTAATAAACAGAATACCAACCTCAACTCTTAACAACCTATTACCACTTGAAGCCCTCACCAAAACCAAACCTGACTACTACCTACTCAAACCATTTGGATGCACATGCTACCCACTTCTTTGACCCTATAATACCCACAAATTTGACCATAGATCCCAAAAATATATCGTTATAGGCTATGTCACAGATCACAGAGGCTACAAATATCTTTCACCTAATGAAAAAGAGTTTATCTCAAGAAATGTCAAATTCAATGAGCAGGAATTTCCTTACAGCCAGTTGTTCAACTCTCAACCACAACAAGTACCAGCAACACCCCAACCCCAACACAAACATCCAACACTCCATCCACTCCCAAACCTCACTAACTTTATCATCTCAAACCCCCCAACCTCATCAAGAGCCTCAACCACCACCAAAACTAACCCAACTACAAATAGCCCAACAACATCCTCACCCACCCAACCCACCTCACTCATCTCACAATGCATTGCATTCATTACATGACACTTCCAATGATGCCAATCACATATTTGCACCATTATTTGTTATACTAACTCTGTATCTAATAATTCTGATTCTATTAATCATTTGGCTGCTAATATTCCTACTAATCCTGCTTTAACAACTAATTTACACTCGATACAAACAAGAAGCAAGTCAAGGATTGTAAAGCCCAAGACATATGCTGCAGTGGTAAAACAAATGTCATCACCAGATATGTTTTAATGTGTACCTCAAACTGTTGAGCAAGCATTAAGCAGCCATCACTAGAAAAGAGCAATGGAGGAAGAGTATGAAGCGCTTATGAGAAACCAAACCTGGAAATTAGTTCCAAAATCCCCTCCTAACACTGCCCCTACCATTGGATGCAAATGGGTGTTTAGAATAAAGAAACACCCAAATGAAACAATTCAAAAGTATAAAGCAAGACTTATTGCCAAAGGGTTTCACCAAAAAGAAGGAGTAAACTTTAACCAAGTGTTTAGTCCAATAGTTCAGCCATCTACTGTCAAAATCATGTTGAGTTTAGCATTAACAAAAGGGTGGAAAATAAGGCAATTCGACTTCAACAACGACTTTCTAATTGGAGACTTAGCGGAAGATGTGTTCATGTCTCAACCTGAAGGCTTTCTTTCACCAACTCAGCCCTATCATGTGTGCAAGCTTCAAAGATCTTTGTATGGGTTAAAGCAAGCTCTCCATGCATGGTTTACTAAACTCAAGCAAACTCTCAACAAATTTGGCTTCAGCAACACAAGATCAGACACGTCTTTATTCACTAGATTCACTATGAAATCAGTCGTCTACATACTTGTCTATGTCGATGATATACTAGTGACAAGGAACTGCCAAGATGAAATCTCAACTCTAATAAGCCAGCTCAACTCAACTTTCTCTCTAAAGGATCTAGGTGAAATGAATTACTTCCTGGGAATTGAAACAGTGAAAAAAATGATTGTGAAATGATGTTGTGCCAAACTAAGTACTTTAAAGAGCTACTCATCAAGGCAGGAATGTAGGATGCAAAAGCAATGCCAACACCAATGGCTTCAAGTAAAAAACTGTCAACATTTGGGGGAGAGATTTTCCAAAAACCAACACTTTATAGGTCAATTGTTGGAGGCCTATAGTACGTAACCATCACAATACCTGAAATTTCTTATGTAATAAACCAAGTAAGTCAGTTCATGAATAAGCCTCTTGAAAGTCATTGGAAAGTTGTGAAGCAAATCCTAAGGTACCTAGCTAGGACAGTCAACTTCAAGTTGAGGTTTCAGAAGTCAAATGAGTTCAGAATCTATGATTTTAGTGATTCAGATTGGGGCAATGACATAGATGACAGAAAGTTTTGCTAGTGATTTTTGCATATATCTTAGTCCAAATTTAATCTCTTAGTCAAATAGAAAACAACATATGGTGTCAAGAAGTTCTACAGAAACTGAATATAGAGGAATAGTTGCTAGTCTAACTGAAATAATATGGGTTCAGAACTTGTTTAGTGAAATACAAGTCATATGCACCATGAAACCAAGTCTCACTGCCAATCCAGTTTCGCATAGAAAAAGTAAACACTTTGAGCTTAATTTGTACTTTATTCGAGATTACATAACATAAAAGAAGATAGACATTCAACACATTTTTTCACAAGACCAAATTGCAGATATACTAACAAAATTACAGTCAAGCCTAGCCTTAATGAATTTCATATCAAAGTTGAGAATTGTGGAAAAAAAATGTAGAGATCCCATGGAGCAGAACTGATGAAAAGAGCGCAGAGAATTCAGGCAGAGTTGATGATCGAAGTCTCAATAGTAGGGCTAATGTTAGTAATAAAAGCGTCAACAAGAATATTAAGTAGTAGGATTGATGATGATAGAAGCAACGAGAGTGAGAAGCATGTGCAGTAACCACAAAGTTAGTTAGTGAGTTTATTAGTATGTCCAACTCAGCATAATTAGTTAGAATCTGTTAAACAACCCTGTATATATAGTACAAACCTGTAAACTAAAATTAAGTTAAGAAAATACAAATTCAAAGTCACTCAATAGAATAGCTCTCTCTCTTCCTCACTTCTCTCTCTTTCTCTCTTTTCTTGTTCATCATTTCTTCATCATCTCAGTTTTTATTTTTTATTTTTATTTTAAAATTTTCTGTATTTAGAATTTTATAAAAAAATAAAAATAATAAAATTATGTTTTTATTTTTTTTAACAAAATTCTAAATAAAAAATAAAAAATAAAAATTCAAACTTAAGAAGCTCTTAAT
>NC_029791.2:122797492-122831595 GCF_000816755.2 Arachis ipaensis | reverse complement strand
TCAATTTATAATTTTAAAAATAATATAGACTTAATTTGGTAAAGTATTTAGAGAACAGAAATTCTTCGCATACAAGCGATTAAGGCTTGTAAGCCTTACAAATCCAATTAAAACTAACGCTCAAAACGCGCTTCCTCTTCGTTTTTTTCTTCTTCTTTTCTTTCGTTTTTTGCCTTCTCTTTCTCCTTCTTCTTCTTGCTGCAGGTTCTTCTTCCTCTTCCTCTTCTTCTTCTTCTTTTCTTTCATTTCTTGCCTTCTCTTTCTCCTTCTTCTTCTTCTTGTTGCACGTTCTTCTTCCTCGTCTTCCTCTTCTTCTTCTTCATTTACGTGCTTTTCTCTCTATTTTCTTTCTTCGTTATTCTCGATTTCCATTGTTTTTTTGACATCAAACTCTGAAATTGTTTTTGAAGAAAAAGAAGCAGCAGAAGATGAGGAGGAGAAAGAGAAAGAGTTCTGAATTATGCATAAGGTGTACTTCAATGAATTTTGGGTGTATTTCTTAAATCCTTTGGGTGTAGTTTTGTAATCCTTTGGGTGTATTTCTGTAATCTTTTGGATGTATTTCTATAATCGTTTGGGTGTATTTCTGTAATTGTTTGGGTGTATTTCTGAAGTTCTATTATCTTCAAAACGATTTCAAAGCTTGATTTCAGAAACCATGAAAATCGAAAAAAAAAAAACGAAGAAGAAGAGGAAGAGGAAGAGGAAGAAGAAGAAGAAGAAGAAAAGTCGTTCATAATACATGGTGAGTGTAGCGCTTTGAAAATAGAAAACGGTTGAATAACGCATTAAAAGGCCCGTGTGTAGCAACTTGTAAGACTTGTAAGTCAAAAAGACTTGTATGTGTAGCAGGCCTCTTTAGAGAAATATTGCGCGTGTGAAAATCACAAATACTTATAACTATCAATTATAATTATCATCGTCATCTTTTTCATCTTTTATGTTCACTAAAATTATTGTGTACATAAATTTTGGTGAGCAAAAAATTTTGAAAGACAATACGTCAAATATTGACACCCAACAAACAAAATATGGACAACACATGACTTTTGGTGCATAATACAGACATTTTGAAAGACCACATACACAACTAACAAAATACATTCGCAACAAAAATTTATATGCTATGTGTAAATATTTATGTGCTATGTGCAAAATTTTTATGCTATATCGATAAATTCGTACTATGTAAAAAATTTTTTGATATATATAAAAATTTTATCTCAATAAGTTTCTATAACATATACGCACATTTTTTTTTTTTTTGCTCAGTTTGTGCCAATTTAGTTAGACTTAATTACAAAAATACTTATATATATAACATCACCAAAATTATTAATGCTAAATTTCATTCACAATCAAAATTCTCCTTTTATTTATACCTATACCTGTTACGATCAATTTAAATTTTAAAAATTATTTTATCAGATATAGTTGTTATTATTTATATTTACTGAAAATTACTTATAGTTTGATTTATCAGATGTCACGTCTTTTTAAAATTTACTTTTATAAGCTACCTAACAAAAAAAAACTAAGCTTTTGCAAAGCAAGCCGTAGACGATCAAAACCTGTGATTTCGGCTTTCATTTCAACTGTGAGAACAAAGAAAAGCAAGCCAAACAAAAATCAGGCCAAGCCAAAATGATTGTCTACTATTGGCAAGCCACACTATACACCACTCTTCTTTATTTGTTCTGCAGACCCACCACTAGAAGATGCTAAGGCATGCATCTTACATTGTGATCTTTGGTCTTATAAAAATTCCAGAACAAGTAAAGAGGGGATAAATACATACATACAATTAGCTTCTGTTGTCTTCTTTCTCTTCCCATGATCTTTTCGATTGTAGAGGATTTCTAGACAGAACCACTTCAGGCCCTTTCTTCTTTATAGATTAATCAAACTTGCCAGCATTCCTATCCCACAACGGAACATCACTGTCACTAGATGATGCTGCCCTTCGTGCAGCCCTTATTTTTAAAGGACTGTTATCTGGGTCCAAGGCATTACCCTCTACCCTAGGGGCAGAGGCAGCATGTTCAGGCTTAGAGGAGGGTAGTCTTGGTGGTATATTCAA
This sequence comes from Arachis ipaensis, assembly GCF_000816755.2. Taxonomy (NCBI): domain Eukaryota; kingdom Viridiplantae; phylum Streptophyta; class Magnoliopsida; order Fabales; family Fabaceae; genus Arachis; species Arachis ipaensis. Next base: position 122,829,515 of record NC_029791.2, on the reverse strand, counting down.
TGTTAGTGTTTTTGAATCAAATATATCATCAATTTGTTTCTTGGACTTGGGAGGTCCAGAATTCTCGGGTTGCAAGGAAGACGAAGGATCGGACACAACAATTGTGGTGGGTTTAGGCAATTTCTTTCTCTGATTACCCTTTTGAGCTTTTGGTTTGGCCTGCAAAATGAAATAACAATGCTTCAAAAAAGTTGAGGGAAAAAATAAACAAAAAAAGATGCCATTAACTTCATGCAATTCTAAAGAACTTGACTTTTGGAGGGCTTACACACCAAAGTATTTCCTACGTCAGTAAGAGCCTTTCTAGGTTGTTGGCCTATTTCGGCAAGCCCATCAACCAGTGCTCCACGAAGTAACTCTGCACCTTGAGCAACAAGAAGGTGGTCTTTGTCCATCTCAACTGATCCCAGATGTGTTGACTCATTTGAGATTGATGCTCTATTAGCACACTTGGTTGCTAGGCAACCACAAGAACTACTGCAATTGTTTCTTGTGGTTTTGCACTTGCATTTTGTTGTGTTACATGATGAAGTTTTACTACAAGAGCAGCAAATATTTGATGTTATTTCTCCAGATGTACATCCAGGTTCATCTCTTGAATACTCTTTATCATCATGTTCTGAAAGGTTGATATTCTCTAAGCTTGCGTATGTGCTTGTGGATTTCCGTTTATTCTCAGTTGATTCTCCTGGCTCAAACCACTCGTCATCTGTTGCTTCCATGTCATCAAAATATTCTGATTCTGCACCAGACATGTATATATCCTCCTGTACATGTGTAGAATGGCGGTTTTCCTACGTTTAGAAGAAATTATACCGAATTAACCAATAGCAGTTTATAGTCAACTAGGAGATAGAATCCTTTTAACCATTTTTTGTAAGAAAACTAGTGTGCGAGACCAACCGGCTTGTGCAAATTCATGTTAGTGTATTCTGCTTCTCCCATAGATCCTGTATACCTCTTTAAAGTTTCACTCTGTCATAAAGTTCAAATGATAAAGAAACAATTATTTAAAAAGAAGATACTAAATAATAGGGTAATCAAAATGCTAAATATTCATTGACAGTGGAATCGTGCCCCAATTCTACAAATTGGAGCTAAAAGTTTGTAAAGTAGTAAAGAGGAATATTGGTAAGTTTCTATATACGAAGAAATTTTTTTGCAGCAAAACGTTTTTTAACCATATAGCTATTAGCTAGATGATGTGGCTCATAAACAAACCTGTGATTCCAACTGACGAGTAAGTTGAACTTTTATCATTTCCAACTGTCGAACTGCATAGTTTAACCTTACTACCTTTTCCTTTAAATCTTTAATCTCCATGTCCTTCTCTCTGCAGATTATTTCTTTCTCTCGCACTAAACACCTAAGATAAAATAAAAGCCAGAGCAATATGCCAGTCAGATTACCACTTCAGGAAATTTTTGGATTACTCACAAATTAAAACCTATTGCATTTTAACACAATATAAGCAAGTTTGATAACTTTGCAAGAATTGGTTAAATCACGGGACCAAATTGTTGCAGAGAAATTGTTACCTCGAGGAAGATGCTATGTTGAACAGATAATTCATCACATTCTTAGCATCTGCAACGGACCGGACTTGGTTCCAACGTCCCTTACCACTAAAAACCCGTTCTTGCTCTTCTGCCTCTGACAACTGGGAAGCCATAGACACTAGAGATGAAGAAGAAGTAGAAAGCATGTTTTCAAGGGCAAAAATCCTTGAATTTTTGGCTCCAGGAGACATTAACACAGAGCCATCACTACAATAGCAACCAGTCAGAGAGAGACGTGCATAAAATACCAAACTAAAACCACAAACATTGTTTCATGTTTTTAAGGAAATAGGTAATTACAAGGCATCACCTTGTACCATATTGATTCATCATCTCTACTTCCTCCTTTAGCTTACTCATCTCTGAGGCCATTTTATTCCTCCTAAAATAAAAGGATAACTAAATGAATAAGTGAGGAAAGCCCCAATCAAATGGGGAAAAAAAAAAATAATGCTTAACAGAACAATTCAAATCCTCCCTGCAAAGTTGTCACACCATCTAGCCTAAAATAATTGGTTATTGAACTCAAATAATTAAATTTGGCACATATTTTATTACAAAATATAACCAATTGCAAATTTCTTTCTAGAGTCTTCCATTGAATGTTTATGGACTGACAATAACCATGGGTTGGAGCCAGTCTAACAACATAGAAAGGTACCTAATCCAAGAAAATTAGTATATCTGTTTAACATTTCTCATACTTTAATTTTGACTACCATGGAGAATTTTATTTTATTTTATATTTTATATTTTTTTTGGTTTGGTATTCAGTATGGAGAATTTATAAGAACTAAATTTTGCATATAGAGTAAATACTATGCTTAAGTATCCATATGCAGTGTATGTAATTGGTTAAGCCACACTTATATTTAAAAGAAAATGAGGGAGAATGACACATTATCATATCCTATAAACATAAAAACTGGGGTTCTTTCCGAACATTCAAGTGAATAGATATGGGGTGTATTATGAGAGAGGTGTTATATTTGATGGTAAATTCTAATGCAAAAATAAGATAACTTCAAATGTAATCAAGCATCAAGCGTTCCACCTAAATGTCACGTACTCTTCCATTTGACGCTCATATTCCGAGCGTACTTCGTGCACTCGAACAGAAACTTCAAGCTCATGCTCGATTGCCTTCATCAAAGCCTTGAAAAAAAAAATTTGCATCAAGTAGCAGTTACTGATATGTCAAATTGTCAATACATCACTTACAACTCATTAGCATGAATAGCTATGACCTGTCTTTTGATCAATGGGAAAAATACAAAAGGCATAACACCTAGTAAAAAATCCAGCACTCATCCATATTGAATTTTAACATGCAATTTACTCCTTGTTTTTAATTACTCCATAAAGTTACTTGTACCTGAATTCCAGGAGCACTCCCACCACCAACACCTGTGTTTATGTGAAAAACGAAAAAGGAAAAGGAAAACAAAGTGCCAGATATTAGGCAAACTCAACATAGGGGAAAGAGAGTAAGAGACTACATGACACAGTTTCTTCTAACCCATGGATTCACGTGAGGAAGCCTTTCGAGATTCCAAAAGTTCTTTCAGCCTTTTGGTAGCCATGGAAGCTTCTTCTGTCTTCCTTTGCAGTACCTGCAATGAACATATAACTTGTAATTTAAACAACTATATAAGACTTCAATGCAACAACACGTGATTTGAGCATGAACTTACTAGCTTTTGCCTTTGATTTAACGCTAATAGCTTATGCATCTCATATTCGTTCCTCCTCCCCTCTTTCTTAAGCTGGTATTTAAGCAAATATGTCAAATGACTAAAAATTTTTATTCTTCATAACTAATCTATCGTTATTTAAAAGTTGGGAAAAGATTATTGGACCCCAAAAAAATAAAAAAATAAAAGTAAGAATATATTAATATGTAAAGGTAAAAGAAAATTCTCCCCTTATGCATTTTACCTGAAGAACTTCTTTTTCACGTGTAGCTTTCCATAACCTAAATTGTTCAGATTCCTGCTTAATCTTTTGTTGAAGTTGAACCTAAAGAAAAGTAACCATAAGCAATTCCCCCCAAAAAAAAAATTTCTCCTTTCTAACAAACAATGCACGTTTGATTGACAGGACTATTGCACCTTCTGAGCTTTAATTCGTTGTATTTCATCATAAAGTCGTTTTGCAGCCTCATCACTCTTTTGTTTTTGTCTCAAAAGCATAGCCTGGTCATCTTGTTTCCTCTTCAGTTCGGAAACCTAGAAAGCAAATAATCAGTTTATGGCATTGAGTGGCCATTGAGGTTTAACACGCTTAAAATATCAACTCACTTGCACTTCAAGCGCATTCAACTTTTGTAGATAATCCTGCTTTGTCTTTTCAGCACCGTCATCAGAGTTGGAAGAAATATTTGCAAGATTCTCTTTAAGTTGCTCAATTTCTTTCTATCAATTATGTACAAAAGAAGGGTTAGTAAAAAATATTTAAAATAAAACAAAATTCTTTAACTGATTGATAGTGAAATTTTCAGAGCAACCACCTGCAAAATTTTCTTCTCTTGTTCCATCTCAAGAAGTTTCCTTTCATAATGTTGCCTAAGAATTGAAGGATCAGAGTTATTGTACAACTTCATTTCAGCCTTCAACCAAGGGGGAAATGAATTATTAATTGAAATATGTAAAAATCAGTTGCATCCCTATAAAACATTTAATACAATAAGCTAAATAGATATATTAGCAATTTAAAAAGCTCAATAAAACAGATCTGTGCGCGCTCAGGTGAGGACATGTGCACATGTGTGCTTGTATAGAGAGGGATTTCAACATCTTAAGGAGTTAAAACTAGAAAAGGTTGCTCTTACCTCCTTTTGTTCAAGTTTTTTGTCCAGTTCTTTGAGCTCCTTATCCAATTTTTCTTGGAGAGAAGAGTGTTCTAGCTCCTTTTCTTCATCATCTGATTCATCTGCAAACAAGTTATATTAATGTTGAGAAAGAAAGCATACTTAGAATGAAATGCCAATCAACAAGATAAAATAACAAATAAGTACGCTTCATTATTAAGTGTAACGTTGTTGTTGAATCTTTTAGTATCTAACAAATCATCCTGAAGATTCGACAGACGGACTTTTCAAAACCAAAACAGATTTGTCAAAATTTATGTTTCGAAGGTCAAAACTAGTGCTAAAATTCTATAACAGGATCCATCACAAGAAATAAAATTTCCAATGTGATACCTGGTAAATCCATAGCTTTAGCATGGCTATCAGATGAAAGTGGTTCATCATCTTCGGAATCAACACAGTTAACAAAATGTCTTGAATTCGTGGTGTTTGAAGTCTTCAAACGTTTCAATTCCCCTTCAAGATATTGGATCTTTGACACATAAGATTTTACCAAGTTGTAGTCCTGAAAATAATTTATATAATTTTTAAGAGATCGATCACTTCTGAGAATTGTAACCAAGCATTAACAAGAACTTGTTGCATCCAAACCTGATTTGAATTAGAGTCAATCTTGTCCAAGGATTTACCGTTTCGTATAGCTTCTATTTTCATAATCAGCTGGTCTCTTTCAACCTACAAATATTATCACTGACTTGAGTGAGACTCCAAAAGTTGTTGTAAAAAATACTATAAAGATATTGCATGCAACTAACAAATTTATTATAAATGAGATAAGACAAAGGATAAAAGAAAAACCTGAGCTTCAAGGGCAGATTGTTGTAAACTCTCACAAGCTACTCGACGTCTTTTTAGCTCCTGTTGTAGCTCTGCATTGCTTGCTTCAAGTAACGAAGTTTTATGTTTAAGCATCTGAAAATAAAATAAAATTTAAAAAGAAAAAGTAGACAACATTATAAACATGTAGATTAAAAAGTGAGCATCTTTTGACATTTTATAAAACGAAGTACCTGAAGCTCCTCAAATGGTCCCACACCTTCACCTCTATAAAATAGAAGCTCAGCTTGCAACTGCTCAATTTGATTTCGCATTTCCTGTGCCTGAGCTGCAGCTGGATCACGATTAATCTGAAACATGAAAAATTTGAAATCACGCACATTAAGAAACTGAAATTTTCACAAATTAAAAAATTACTAAACACACTTACAATTGCTTTGTTCTGAATGTTGCGAGCACGATTTGCATACTTTAAGGTGTTCAGTGTCTCTTCAATATTGTTGTCAGCTGGACTAACACATGCTGTGACATTCCCAACAAATTAGATTATATGCTCCAAAGGAAATAATAGGTTGAATTATGTTGTAATTAGATCATTTCAATTTTCAATTAAGTCCTTATAGTTTAGAATTTATAATCAAATTATTATATTATACTAAAATTCTCAATCAAGTTCATATAGACTTCAAATTATGTCTCTGACCAGTACAAACATTTTTTAACTGGGTCCCTCTAATTTAAACTTTTGTGATCAAGTACCTGTATTGCAGAAAATTTTTCAAAAAGACAGCTTACCAGCCAATTTATGGGCTTGATCAAAATTTTTCAGCAAAAGGGACTTGGCTGAAAAATATTTGTACAGCATAAGGACTTGTTTGGAAATATTAACTTATAGTTACATGATTGAAAATTATTATACAATATAAAAACTTTATTACAAACTCTTAAAGTATAGAGACCTAATTGAAAATTGAGTAAAATTATTATGACCACTACAATAATTTAACCACCAACAAAAATATCAGAAATTCAGAACATTGCCAACGTGCACTGATTGTGTACCTATCATCACTGTTTTGCTGTTTCCCCCCAGAGAATCCTACATGTTCATTACCCCATTCTTTGTCAGTCATAATAATACAATATTAATCCATTGAAGCTATTTTGAATTGAACACTATAAATATAGCCTTTTTAATCACTTTTTTAAGTAGCAGTGACTATTGCAAATAGGTTTAACTAGCATTACATTCATATTCAAACTGTATTACATTTGTAGTACAAGAATTATCATACTTTGAAAAAAAATGAGAAGCACACACCCGGCAATTCATGAACTTGTGAGTAGAGTAGACTGTAAACATTCATGCATAACCAAGTTTTTGGTCCAGTGTGTTACTTACTTTACTTTTCATTTTATGAATAGTCATCCAAACAAACACAATAGACTTAGGTTCATAAGTAATCTCAATAAATTGCTTAAAAAAATATTGAGCAAACCTGCAACAGGCGTGTCAATTTGCTATCACGATATGGAACATGACCTCCCTCTTTTCGCTTTTTTTCATCTCCCAGTGCACTTATAACATTTCCAAGAGCTAACAACCCCTTGTTGATATGAATTCCTAATCATAAGAACAATATTCAAACTAAATACAATTTTCATTCAGAAATGAAATTAACTAGCTTAAAAATTCAAAATTGACATTTCTGTGATATTACTTTTTGTGTTACGAGTAAATATATTCTTTAGTCATAATATCTCCTTTGGTCCTAAAATGTCTTTTGATCAATTAAGTCAATACTTAGTTTTGACATCAATTTTATCATTTTAATAATATTATTATTCTCAAGATAATAAGGTAGAAATAATCTACCCCATTTTGCCAAGAAAATCAAATAAGTGCATCAATGCGCCAAGTAAGATGAATTGTAATGAAAATACCTATAATTTGACAGAAAGATAAAATTGATGCCAAATTTACAGATTAATTTCAAAATGTTAAAACTAAAAAGGATATTTGCTCTTGTATTAATAATATATCAAACTCGGTAATATTACCAATGAGAAATACCTTCTTTTAAACGCATGCCATCTGCCCCAGTTCTTTTTGCACGCTCAGAACCAGCAAGATCTACCAAATGCAGTTTGGCACATAAGATATCATCACCTTTCTTTTGCTCCATTGTGATGGTAAATATAGCATGTGAACGACTGGATAATGCATACAAAACAAGTAGTCAACATACTATAAAAGATATTCTCCATTAAAGTATAGTTTCATAATGAACCATGAAATTAGACCCAAAGCTAAAAAATAAATAAAATGTTGCATGCTTTTTATTTGGCATTTTACCTTGATTGGCTATTCATATTTGTACTCCCTGTGGCACGCGATAACGAACCACTTGATAGATAAGATGCCATTTCTTCTTTTGTCTTAACTTCAGCCTCAGTCACACCAGATAGAGTTATTCCTCCATTCACTGTTTCTCTGATTTGTATGGGCACTCTACCTAGCACAACAGGCTTCGAAGCAGAAGTTGCTTCTCCTCTCGATGAATTGGGATCAAGCAAATCAAAAACCTCTTCCTTGAATATCTGTCAGTTTTTTAAACCAAATCAATTATTCATCTCAATTGAGAATTATAGAAAATTTACCAACTAATTATACTATCTTTTTTTCACCTCAATAAATGATACTCTGATCAAGAACTCCATGGAGTCCTTTGCTTCCTTAACTTTTTCAAATATGCTCTCTAATACCCTTGGTATAATTCCACCACTACTTCCCTCTCCATTATAGTTTGTTCCCATGGTGTATGTTTTTCCAGATCCAGTCTAACAAAATGAGAACAAAATATAGTGTAAAGCTACATAAGTGATTACACACAGAGATAAATTATTTATACACATTATGCCTCATACATTGAAACGAAACATGCATCTTTCACATGGGATGACTCTCACACCCCAAAATAAAATGAGTACACAAAATATTAATATATATCAAAGCAAAGTTTCCAAAAGTCATAATTAACCAGCAAACCTTCAAAAGTTTATACCTGGCCATAAGCAAGAACCGTGGCATTATAGCCATTAAATAACGCATCAACAAGCGGAGCTACACAATCATCGTATATCGTAGACGAAGATGGCCCCGTGCTGCCATAAACATAATCATAGGTGAATGTATGAGTCCCAATTTGCACCTACCGAATTCACAAGCAACAACAACAACAATGCATCATATATCAATTTCTCATAGTTTCAAATAATTGCAACACTAATTGTAAGCAAAGCTCAAACTTAACCATCATATATAATTTCGAGAAAACGAAGGTTCTAGAACCTGAGGTTCGCCTGGAACAACAGAAATGCAATCTGTGCATCCTAGAAGAAGCTCCGACGTGATCAATGGGCGAATGTTAACCGCTACACGCACGCAATCCACGTTCCTCCCATCTGAGTTCTCCATTGTTGTTGCGTCACTCAGCTCGATCGTCTGGAAAAACCTTAGAACCAAAATTCGAACGCCAAAAGAACGAAAAAATAAAGCATGCAATGGGTTATAAACTAGAAATCACGATGATGGTGAAGAAAGAAACACGAAAGTATTGATGGTGATGCCATTCTGCATTAGAATGAAGTAATGAAGGAAATTGCAGAAAACAAAAAAAAAAAAAGAGAGAAAGAGAAGAATAAAGAAAACAGAGAGATAGCGGGAAAGAAAGTTTCTTCTCTTCTCTACGTACGTTACATTTGAACGTACGGAAGCAGAAGCAAGCAAAATGGCTTTGCGATTTTCCGATAAAAAAAGGTTTGGGTAAAAATTGGATAGCAGAAAATTAGTAAAAGGCACTGTGGAAATTGGAGTTGGAGATAGGTAAGGTTAATGTTTTAATATATTTTATTTTTTCTTCCTCTTAGCCTAGTAAATAGTAATTATATCTAACCATTATTATTTGAGTTTTAATGTAAAAAAAATTACCATATTGCACTATTTCTTGGTATATGGATGTGCATTGCACTATTTCCATCACAGACAACCTATCTATACAATAATCTCATTTCACACTAACGGAAAAAAAATAAAATAAAACTATTTCCACAAATTTAGCTAGTTAATTAGCTAAAGGTCCTAAAGTAGAATTCGAATTTCATCCACTTATCAACTTCTATTATTAAACTATTTTCTTTTCAAATAAATACGAAATTGGAATTTAGACAACTTTTTCTTTTTGACAGAAAAACTTTAATTCTTTCAAAACTTTATGAATCAAGAGTTTTACAACCATCATATGTCAAAAAATTATTACATTAATATAGATTTCAGGACAAGAAAGAACATGATTCTTTTTAAACGTGATTTTTCAATGAATTAAATGTACATGAAGAAAGTTATGTTTTTACACGAGTAAATAGCTGGTTTGATTATCGAAACATTTGAAATTGACAAAATAATATTTAAAAGATAATAGCAATAAAATAATTTAAATTGCTATTATTTTATTGCGGTTGGTGGTGGAAATTTAAAAGGTGGTGGAAATTGAGGTTGTGGCGATGGTGGATTATTTACAATTATTGGTGTTATTATTGTTATTGTTAGTAGGGTGAAAGTAAGGTGATGGTACGAAGAAAGTGTAGGTATTGAAGTAGAGAAAGTACAGAGAAATCTGAGATTGATTTCGTACATTAAAATTATCTCTAAGACTCTAATTCTATTAAAAATATTTTTTATATTAAAAAAATTGTACCATATTAGTTTTTGTTAACAAGGCTTTCAGGTAATTTGATGATGTGGTTCTTTGATGACACATATCACTTCATGATTTTGCCACCTGTAACAGTATGATGACGTGTTGATCAACGATACGTGGCATGTTGACGTAGATGATTATGCCACGTGTCACAATGTTATTTGTCCACGTGTTATTTACTATGTCATCATTACATATGCATTAAATTGGTTCCTTACTTTGTATCAAATGACTCATTTTAGTTTTTGAAATTGAATATCGTGCATCAAATTAGTTCCTTCATCCGTTTGTTTTTTTTTATAAATTCAAAATTTTTAATATCTTTAAATACTCTAATTTTAATTTTATCTTTTCACAAGTTATTTAAATACAAGTGTTTTTATAAAATATTTTAAAAATTTTAGTTTAAATGATACAATTTTTTTCTACAATATTTTATTAAAAGAATTAGATGAGCATAGGTGAATGTATGAGTCCCAATTTGCACCTACCGAATTCACAAGCAACAACAACAACAATGCATCATATATCAATTTCTCATAGTTTCAAATAATTGCAACACTAATTGTAAGCAAAGCTCAAACTTAACCATCATATATAATTTCGAGAAAACGAAGGTTCTAGAACCTGAGGTTCGCCTGGAACAACAGAAATGCAATCTGTGCATCCTAGAAGAAGCTCCGACGTGATCAATGGGCGAATGTTAACCGCTACACGCACGCAATCCACGTTCCTCCCATCTGAGTTCTCCATTGTTGTTGCGTCACTCAGCTCGATCGTCTGGAAAAACCTTAGAACCAAAATTCGAACGCCAAAAGAACGAAAAAATAAAGCATGCAATGGGTTATAAACTAGAAATCACGATGATGGTGAAGAAAGAAACACGAAAGTATTGATGGTGATGCCATTCTGCATTAGAATGAAGTAATGAAGGAAATTGCAGAAAACAAAAAAAAAAAAAGAGAGAAAGAGAAGAATAAAGAAAACAGAGAGATAGCGGGAAAGAAAGTTTCTTCTCTTCTCTACGTACGTTACATTTGAACGTACGGAAGCAGAAGCAAGCAAAATGGCTTTGCGATTTTCCGATAAAAAAAGGTTTGGGTAAAAATTGGATAGCAGAAAATTAGTAAAAGGCACTGTGGAAATTGGAGTTGGAGATAGGTAAGGTTAATGTTTTAATATATTTTATTTTTTCTTCCTCTTAGCCTAGTAAATAGTAATTATATCTAACCATTATTATTTGAGTTTTAATGTAAAAAAAATTACCATATTGCACTATTTCTTGGTATATGGATGTGCATTGCACTATTTCCATCACAGACAACCTATCTATACAATAATCTCATTTCACACTAACGGAAAAAAAATAAAATAAAACTATTTCCACAAATTTAGCTAGTTAATTAGCTAAAGGTCCTAAAGTAGAATTCGAATTTCATCCACTTATCAACTTCTATTATTAAACTATTTTCTTTTCAAATAAATACGAAATTGGAATTTAGACAACTTTTTCTTTTTGACAGAAAAACTTTAATTCTTTCAAAACTTTATGAATCAAGAGTTTTACAACCATCATATGTCAAAAAATTATTACATTAATATAGATTTCAGGACAAGAAAGAACATGATTCTTTTTAAACGTGATTTTTCAATGAATTAAATGTACATGAAGAAAGTTATGTTTTTACACGAGTAAATAGCTGGTTTGATTATCGAAACATTTGAAATTGACAAAATAATATTTAAAAGATAATAGCAATAAAATAATTTAAATTGCTATTATTTTATTGCGGTTGGTGGTGGAAATTTAAAAGGTGGTGGAAATTGAGGTTGTGGCGATGGTGGATTATTTACAATTATTGGTGTTATTATTGTTATTGTTAGTAGGGTGAAAGTAAGGTGATGGTACGAAGAAAGTGTAGGTATTGAAGTAGAGAAAGTACAGAGAAATCTGAGATTGATTTCGTACATTAAAATTATCTCTAAGAAACTAATTCTATTAACTATATTTTTTATATTAAAAAAATTGTACCATATTAGTTTTTGTTAACAAGGCTTTCAGGTAATTTGATGATGTGGTTCTTTGATGACACATATCACTTCATGATTTTGCCACCTGTAACAGTATAACTAATTCTATTAACTATATTTTTTATATTAAAAAAATTGTACCATATTAGTTTTTGTTAACAAGGCTTTCAGGTAATTTGATGATGTGGTTCTTTGATGACACATATCACTTCATGATTTTGCCACCTGTAACAGTATGATGACGTGTTGATCAACGATACGTGGCATGTTGACGTAGATGATTATGCCACGTGTCACAATGTTATTTGTCCACGTGTTATTTACTATGTCATCATTACATATGCATTAAATTGGTTCCTTACTTTGTATCAAATGACTCATTTTAGTTTTTGAAATTGAATATCGTGCATCAAATTAGTTCCTTCATCCGTTTGTTTTTTTTTATAAATTCAAAATTTTTAATATCTTTAAATACTCTAATTTTAATTTTATCTTTTCACAAGTTATTTAAATACAAGTGTTTTTATAAAATATTTTAAAAATTTTAGTTTAAATGATACAATTTTTTTCTACAATATTTTATTAAAAGAATTATATGAGATATTGATATTGATTTAGTAAAGAGTGTAAGTTAAGAGTATAATAATATTTTTTAATACAAACTTTTTAATATTTAACACCATAATTTAAGAATACTTGATAAGACACTTGTTAATTAATATAAATTCATTATTCCCATCCGTTTTAATAATGTTTGATTTCCCATATAATTGACTTCTTACTAAATTAATAAGATAAATTTATACTGTCGATCATAATAATTCATTTTATCTATAACTTAGTTAGGCGACCTTTTCATATATTACACTATTAATTAATATAAATACTTATTGTAACCATGGCTTGAACAGTATTAAAACAGATACAAATAAATACAAGAGACAATAATAAAATTTTGGATTTAGCTAACATGTGCTCTAATAACGATACAAGTTAAAATTATTAATTAAAAAATTCATTATAAAAAATTATATAATAAAAAATAAAATTAAAATTAGTGTATCAAAAAATATTGAGAGTTTTAAATTTACAAAAAAAAAAAGAGAACAAACTGATAAAGGAACTAATTTGGTGCACGATATTCAATTTTAGGGACTAAAATAAATCATTTGATGCAAAATAAAGGACCAATTTGGTGCATATGTAATGATGACATAGTGGATGACACGTGGACAAATAACATTATAACACGTGGCATAATCATCCACGTCAGCATGGCACGTGTCGCTGATCGACAAGTCATCATACCGTTACACGTGACCAAACTATGAGGTGACATGTGTCACCAAAGAACCACGTCATCAAGCCACGTCAGCACATCGTTAACGAAAAACGGCTCAGAGACTAATATGGTACAATTTTTTCATTCTCATGGACGTAATTGGTGCAATTGGAATCTCATGGACGATTTTGGTGCACGACTTCAATCTCAGAGATTATTTTAAAAATTTACTCGTCGTAAACCATATGAATAAAGGATTTAAAAAGAAAGATAAATTAAAAATTAAAAATCAAGTTTTCAATTAATTATTTAATTACAAATTTTAAATTTAAAAAATTAGGATTAATAATTAAACATATTCACACTATGTATGGTTATTTCTAATTTTATCATAATCATTCAATCTCCGATTCAGGCTCAAAATTTGCCATTGTCGATCTCCAGTCTATTTCCAAACTCATTGTCGGTGCCGGAGACCACTGTTTCGACGCATCAAACGCCGCCGCTCTCCTAACGCCGTTCAGCTGCTATCCATGCACGCTGCCACAATCTCATCTCGCGCCGCTATCTCCCTGCAATCCGTGTCGCCGCCGCACCCCACGCTAATATCACCGCAGCTTGACCGCGCACCGCTGTCCCTCCATAGCCCGTGCAGACGCAGCCATGAAAAGAATCAATCCCATCTAATTGGCTTAGCATGACTATAAGTTATCACATCTTCCCTTTTCGCACTTCTTCCTACAATGTCTAGGCAATGGAATTAGTAGAATTTTTTTTTTTTATCAAATTCATACAATATATTTTCACTACTCATAGACAATTTAAAGGAAATAATCTTTCATGAAACTGATTTAATCCATCTCTAATTCTCTATAACTCCCTTTTTCATTGAAAATTTCACATTCATTATCGTTCAAATCATTTCAAAAATCATTATACTTTACAAATCCATCTATATAACTCCCTAATTTCTTGCATGCGGATATTCATTTTACATACAAAAGGAATGGTTGTTCTTGTTACAAATCCATTATTATTTTTTATTTTAAATATAAAAAGGATGGATGTTCATTTTACATATAAAAGAGATGGTTATTCTTGTTACATATAAAAGGGATGGTTATTCTTATTGCAAATCCATTATTATATTTTATTTTACATATAAAAAGAATGGATGTTCGTATTAAGTACTTATCCCTTTATTAAGGACGATTTTAAGTCGAAAATTAGAAGAGGGACGGTTTCGATTCTGACCCTCAACGTTAGGGACCAAAATCGCACTTATCCCTTTATTTTACATACAAAAGGGATGATTGTTCTTGTTGCAAATCCAGTGGAGATTGGTGGGACAATAATAGCGCTGATAGGTTTTTAGGAGAGGTAGCAGCGAAGGATGGTTAAAAATTTGAAAAAATAAGGTAAAAGGAATTTTTGTTATTTGATTAGGTTGGGTTATTTTTATCTTAATCAGTCCATTGTTCAGATTTTCTGTTGTCTACCTAGCAGAATCGGTTGAATTATTGATAGTGATGATATCGATGGTCTTCGTGACACTGTACATGGATAAAATATATAATTAAATTATATATTTAGAATGATGTAATATACAATTATTATTGTTTATTGATAAATTAAAAATACAATTTAAACAATTGAGGGATCACTTCATTTGTCTATTTAAGTAAATGTTGGGAGTTTGAATCTTGTCTTGTGCATGTAGCAACTAATTAATCAGCGACACACTTTTAAAATGAGTTCAGATTTACGATGAATTAATCTTTATACTGTCGGACTTAGGAATATTATGAGTAACAAAAGAAATAAAAAATATAATTTAATTATAATAAAACATATTTAGATAGCCTATAATGTCCCAACGTATACTCTAACACTATCATTTACCACACTGAATTTTGGAGACTTAGGTTTTTTCCGCCTATCATTATTAGTCTATTTGGCCATGAAAATTTTTTTCAGAAAACAACCGTGTGTATCTATAAAAGTTGTAAATGCTGATAAAAGTAACTTTGTATTTATAAAAGATGAATATCTTTTGATAAAAACAACCAAACGTCAAATTTTAGTTGACTCTATTCAAAAATTACTTAAAGACTTTTTCAAATTACCCTTCTCGTTTTCACCTACAACACCATCCCCTTCGTACCTTCTTCTCTCATCATCGTCATCAAATTGTTCTTATCATTAACATTATCATTTTCATTATTAACCAACATAATTTCTCCCCAACACACCACCACTACAGTCATCCTCCCAACCCTTTCCATTTTATCACCCATTGTGATAACCCAAGTCGTCCTTCACCATCTGCAAGTTCAACTAACCTTTTCTCAACAACTTCACCTCCAACTCCATTATCATACCCACCATGTCTGTCATAGCTGCTACAATAACCATAATGACTCAATTTCTTCCACCGAGATCTGAATTTGACTCAACCTGAAGCGCGATGTGAGGTACAAGAAGCTTTCGGATCTCTTGAGCATAGCGGATTCCGAGCTATCCATAGTCCATAGTCCATTGTCCCCTCCCCCTGCCGTGGTCCTCTACTATGTTTGTCTTTGTTTTATTATGCTCCTCTTCATCGTGACTTTGCAACTTCTCGACTTCTCTCTGCTACGTTGATAGATTTTTACCTTTAAATTTATCATTTTGATTCAGGCAATTAGAGCTCTAGTCCTTGTTTTCTATTCCTAATTTTTTTTAATACTGCTTGTATCCAAAGGAGGTACTTAAAATTTTTAGTTTCAATATATTCCTCCCATTCAATTTTCAATTTTTGATTGGTTAGTAGTGTTAGTTATGTTGACAATGTTAGTGATAGTAGTAGTGATATGGGGATGTTAAAGGAGATTAAGATGGTAGTGATAGGGTTGTGAAAGTCTTAGATTTAGGAAAAAAGAGAGAAGTTGAGGATGATGAATGATGGTGGCAATGGTAAAGTGGTTTAATGGTGAGAGAGGAGTTGTAACAGTGATAGTGTGGTGGAGATGACGAATATAATTTGGAAAATTCAAGTAATTTTTTTAACGGAATTAACTAGAATTCAGTGTTTGGTTATTTTTGTTAAATGATATTTATTTTCATATTGGTACAAAATTAATTTCGTTCTTTTATGAATAGTTTTATTAGTATTGGCAACTTTTATGAGTTACAAATGATGGAGAGTGATTTGCATGCTGTTCATGTAGACCATGCACAACATGAGGATTTGGAAGGTTGGACTCAAGTGATTAGGAAAGGAAAGTATAAAATGGGTCAAAGTCTTCTCTTAGCACCCATCAGGTCCAACCAAAAGTAAAGAAGACTCCTAACAAGGCTACCAATACTTGGACAAGGCCTAATCATCAACGTACAACACATGCTACTGGATCCAAAGTAAAATTAAGCAGGGGCATCAATATTGGAAAACCGGTTAGTGTGGCTTCTTCGGGGACCCGGCACAATGTTCATCATCAGCAGCAAGGTGAGACAACAAATGGCACTGTGCGAAAGCGTCCTCACCCAAACTCTTTGCAGAATTCACCAGTAGATAAGGATGGAGCATCGACGGCGGGTATGGTGCAAGTTTCGACGGAGAAAATTGGGCTGCAACTTGAGAGTCCATTAAAGGCAGGATCGTCGAAGACAGGGACATCATGTTGAGTCTCGGGTTTGTTATTGGAGCTCCCTTTTTGCTATTTTTATGGATAGTTTCAATATCATAGCCTGGAATGTGAGGGGTGCGTCTAACAAGATGGCCCGTGTGCATTGCAAAAATTTGGTGAGAATATATAAACCATCTTTCTTCTTTCTCTTTGAGACTCATACCATGTTTAATAATTTGAAGAATTTTTTGGATAAGTTGGGTTTTCATTGTGTTGGTATTAAGGAAGCAGTAGGACACAGGGGTGGCATTTGGTTTCTATCTTCTATTGCTAATACTTCTTGTGTGGTTATTGATCAAATTGACCAATGTATCACAGTGAAAGTGAGTGTGGGTAATTTAGTTTGGCTTTGTAGTGCAGTATATGGGAGTCCTCAATTCGAAAAAAGATGTATGCTTTGGGATCATTTGCGTTCTATTAATTCATGCCATAATAGACCATGGATGGCCGTTGGTGATTTTAATGAGATTGTGGCACCAGATGAGAGTACAGGTGCTTATTTTTCTTCTCACAGAGCTAGTCTATTAGCTACTACTCTAGATGACTGTGAGCTCTTTGATCTTAAAGTGACTGGTAGGAGATATACTTGGTATAGAGCAGTTCAGGCTGGCAGGAACTTGGCTAAAAGGTTGGATAGAGCTATAGTTAATGAGGCGTGGATGACAATGTTTCTTGAGGGTTATTCTGAAATTCTTAGCAGGCTTCATTCTGATCATTGTCCTATTTTAGTTCGTTGTCATGGTAGCCCCAGAGTGAAAGGTTCACGTCCTTTTAGGTTCTAAGCTGCGTGGGCAACACATCCTTCTTATAAACATGTTATTAGTAAGGCTTGGAATCAAGAGTTTGGAGGCGTTACCGAAAGGCTTAAGATGGTTCAACAGGCTTCTTTGGACTTCAACTCAAAGATTTTGGAAATATTTTTGTGCGAAAAAATAAGCTGGAATATCAGATTGATCAGATTCAACGGCGTTTAGAGGTTACCGATGTGTTATCTCTGAGAATTAAAGAAGCTGAACTGAGGGAAGATTACAATAGGCTTTTGTTGCAAGAGGAACTTTTTTGGTACCAGAAATCTAGAGAGCAGTGGGTCAAGTATGGGGATAGAAACACTAAATTCTTTCATCTTCAGACTTTGGTGCGTAGAAACCATAATAGAGTACATGGATTATATGTTAGAGATGGGTCTTGGTCTACTGATCCAGATATTCTCCAGGAAGAAGCCCTCTCTTTTTACAAGAATCTCTTTGGTACAACGGAAGAGGTTGGGGTTGATTGTTTAGGGGATGTTCCGATGCCCACTCTAAGCACTGAGGCTTGTGCTAGGTTAATTGACCCTGTCTCTTTTGCGGAAGTCAAGTCAGCAGTATTCAGTATGAGCCCTTTAAGGCTCCTGGTCCAGATGGCTTTCAAGCTTATTTTTTTAAAGAATATTGGGAGATAGTAGGCACTGAGATTTGGAATATTGTCCGGAGTACTTTTTTGGGAGAGTTCTTAAATCCTAGCATCATTGAAACTCTGATTGTGCTTATTCCTAAAATTGATAACCCTACCTTTATGAAGGATTTCAGGCCTATTAGCTTGTGTAATGTTGTTTATAAAATTATCACCAAAGTATTGACTAACCGACTTCGGCTTTTTCTTCCAGATATTGTTAGTCCTTTACAAGGAGGTTTTATTCCGGGTCATGGTGCTCCTGATAATATTATTGTGGCCCAAGAAATTCTGAATTTCATGAAGCACACAAAATCCAAGAAAGATACTCTTGCTTTTAAAATTGATCTTGAAAAAGCTTATGATAGGGTGGATTGGAGGTTTTTGGAGAGTACTCTCATTGCTTTTGGTTTTCCTATCATCACTGTTAATTTGATTATGACGGGTTGGTCGTGGGGTGTGGTATCTTCTAGACTCTACTCAGTTAGGAGCGGGTACAGTTGGCTAGCTAAAAGAAAGTTTGACTGGAATGAGCATGATAATTGGTTGTGGGTATGGCGACTGCATATTCCTGAGAAGTACAAGTTCTTGATTTGGCTCAGTCTTCATAATGCTATTCCTACGGCAGAGTTTCGTTTGGGTCGTGATTTAGCTTTATCTAGCACCTGTCATCGGTGTCAGAATAGTTCTGAATCAATTCTTCATTGTCTTCGGGAGTGCCCTAGTGCCAAGGAGGTCTGGAACCTTTTAGGCCTGTATTCAGATAACTCGAATTTACATAATTGGCTCTACAGAGGTGCAAGGAGTGAAAATGTTTTTCTTTTCTTTTCGACCATCTGGTGGATTTGGAGAAGCAGGAATCATGACTTATTTAATACAGATGACTGTTGGAGTGCTGGTAAAGTGGTGAGTTTGATTCGTAGTTCAGTAAGGGAGTTTCACACTATTTTTGCTATGCATCAATCTCTGTCTCCTCCTTCACTTTGTTTGCATTGGGTTCCACCTCCAGTTTATTCTGTTAAATTGAATTGTGATGCTAGTTGGTTTGCTCCTTCTGGCTATGCTGGTTTTGGTTGTATCATTCACAATCCTGATGGATGTTGGTTGAAAGGTTGCACTGGGAAAGTCGAAGTGTGCAGTGTTCTTTTTGCTGAATTGTATGCAATTTGGAGAGGTTTACTTCTTGCTTGGGAGAGTGGATTTCGTGAGGTTATTTGTGAAACAGACTGTTTAGAAGCTCTTTTCTTGGTAAACCAAAGAATGCTTGGTAAGGATATTCCGGAATGGGATTTGGCAAAGCATATACAGGAGGTTATGAATTAGAATTGGAGAGTCTCTATTCTTTTAATTCAGAGGACTGCAAATAGTGTTGCAGATTGTATGGCTAAAACAGCTGCTTCTGTCGCGGACATTCACTCGAATTGGAGCCAACCATGGAGGGAGCTTCAACATCTAATAGATTTAGATATGACCCTAGCCAATTAATTTGGTTTTGTCTCTTTTTTTTCTTTCTTTTCTATTTAGTCACCAAAAAAATGATGGTTTTTCCAAAAAAAAAAAAGAGATGAACAAAGTTGAACGAAGAGGAATAAACATTGGATGGCAATTGCAAGTCTATAAATTTGTAATGCTCCATGCTTAAAATTCGTCTATTACTCTAATTTCAGGCACTACTCTTAAAAAATATTGTGTACTTCGAGAATAAATAAATATTTTTTTCTCTATGTCACTTATATACAGTACTAGTTTAAAGTTATTTTTCATTTAGTTAATGTGATAATTTTAAAGTTGAGTTTAGCTTACCATGTAATTCATTAACAATTAAGCTAAATTTATTATGCATAATTGATTTATTAGAAACTTAGTGATTGATTCGAATATAAATTGAATCTTTTATTTAAAATTAGTTTATATAACCGTGCAATGCATATATTGATTGAAGCTAATTTATACAACTTTGATGCTATGTTACATGATCATGATAGAAGAGGTGGGTCTCGGTTAGTATCATGGTACTTGTTCTGATTTCAAAGCTTGTATTTCGGATGGTGGCTTATTGAATTTGGGCTACAGTGGGTGCTTTTTACTTGAAAAAGAGGGAATTTTTGTGAAAAGTTGGATAGAGGCCTCTGTAATATAGATTGGCAAATTGTCTTCCCTGATGTTAGGATAAAACACCTTCCCATGATGAAATCAGACCACTCCCCCGTCATCCTTATCTTTACGTCTTTTTTGGCTCCTAACAAAGGGGGGAGACATTTTAGATATGTGGTAGCTTGGTTGTCTCATCCTGATTTTGATAATCTTGTTAATAAGAGTTGGAATTGCAGGAACTCGTGGAAAAAGTATATTAGAAACTTTTAGGAAGCTCTCAAAAATTGGAACCACAATGTGTTTGGCAACATTCTGCTGAGGAAAAATCGTATTGTCAGAAGGCTCTAAGGGATCACCAAGAGTCTTAATGCCAACAATAATCATTTTCTTAAAAAGTTACAAATTGATCTTTGGAAGGAGTATGAAGAAATTCTTTCTCAATGGGAATTACTTTGGTTCCAAAAGTCAAGGTATAAATGGACTAATTTTGGAGATAGAAACACTAAGTATTTCCATAGCACTACTATGACAAAATGAAGAAGAGACAAAATTAAAGCTATTCAAGATGAGCAGCATAGTTAGATCTCTGACAGACAAATTCTGAAATTTATGGCTACTAATTTCTACAATAAGCTTTATAGAAATGACATGCCTAATATTTCTTATTGCTTAAAAAATGTCTTCCCTGCTCTCAGTTAGGTTGATCTTGAGCTCCTTAATTCTAATGTCTCTAATGAAAAAATAAAGGATTTTTTGTTTAGTATGGGGCAATCTAAAAGCTCCAGAAAGAGATAGTATACAAGCGGTGTGGCTATGGTGGGTTCTGACCTCTATTATCTTGTAAAGAATATGATAGAGAGGCGCCTACTACTAACAGGTTTGGACTGTGTTACAAAAGGAGAGGTAAGTAGAGGTCAAGTAGAAGTGTTTTAGGAGTTGTTAGGATATCCAGCTGGCTGATAGGTTGTTATAAATAGCTAGGTTATAGTTAGTTAAGAGAGGATAGTTTTTCTGTTGTGAATTCTGTTAGAAGTTGGAGAGAATATCTCTCTCTCCGAGCTGGTAGTTCCAGCTGTGTAGAACCTTCTAGGGAGAGCTAATTGGCCATCCCGGTGTATCAATAAAGCTTGATCATTCTGCTATTGCTGGTCCTATCAACTGGTATCAGGAGCTTGAGGATCCCAACGCTGAATGGTGCAATCGAGATCGAGAAAAATGGAGTCACGATTTGACACAATTGAATCGCGCATGGAGGAGATGTTCCGATCGGTGCAGGAGACGCTACAGCGCTTCAATTCCCGAATAGATGCGTTCGAAAATCGCGCGCCTAATCGGAATGAGCGTGGTTCACCGGGATCGCACCTGGCAGCAGGCTCATCGGCCGGAAGCCGCGGCACGCCGGAGCAATGGCGAAAGCTGGAACTCCCGATCTTCCACGGAGACGACGTGGTGGTTTGGGTTGAACGCATGGAACAATTCTTCTTGCTGCGCACAGTGCCAGAGGAGGAATGGCTTACGGTCGCTACCTTTGCAATGGAAGGAAGGGCATTCACGTGGTTCAGGTGGTGGGAGGCGACGGCGCCGGTGCTGCAGTGGTGGTTTTTCAGTGCGGCGCTGCTACGCAATTTTCAACCGGAACAGCTATAGAGCCCTTATCAAGCGCTGCTGAAGCTGAAACAGACGAACTCAGTGCGAGGCTACGTTGACCCGTTCGTGCTTCACGTGCGGCCCCTCCGCAGAATTGCGTCAGAATTGCTGATGGATCTCTTCTTGAATGGGCTGAAACCAGAGGTGGGGGAAGAATGTAAACTGTTCCCATACCAGTCAGTGGACGAGTTAATGGAACTGGCACAGAAGGTCGAAAACCGCAACGCTGCCTTGCGGGGGGTATCGGGACGCGGTAAATCACTGACTCCCAACTTCGCCGTTGCCAATTCAACCGCCACCAAAGCGGTGCACCAGCACCCTGCTACAGCGTCCAACTCTGCAGCAAGCAACAGTGTGGAGTCGACGACAGATCCCTTACAACGGCGCGGATTGAGACATCTCAGCAACGAGGAATATAGAGCTAAGAGGGCCAAGGGTGAATGCTTCCTCTGTGACGAACCATACACTGCAGATCACAATTGCAAGAATAGAGAGTTCAAGCTTTTAATCATGGAGCCAGACTTTGAAGCAGATTGGTTACAACATGAGGCAGTTCCGAAAACAGGAGAACAGGGACAATTGGAGCTCAAATTCATGAGCTTGAGTGGACATCACAAGTCAATCAAAGCCTGGGAAGAGGTAAATGGCCGCCGTGTACGCGTTCTCATAGATTGTGGAGTTTCGGACAACTTCGCGACACCAGAGATTATCGCTGAGTTGGGCCTGAGAATTGACAACACCCCTAAGTTCCAGGTCAGGGTAGCGGACAGTACCAACAAAGGGGGACAGGGAAGGTGTTTGGGTGTCACGCTCCAATTCAAGGAAGTGGCAATCAAGGAAGACTTCTTCATCTTCCCAACTGACGAAGCAGAATTTGTCCTGGGACTGGCGTGGCTAGATAAGTTGGGAGACGTTCTCGCAAACTTCAGAAAATCACGCCTTCGATTTTGGAATGGGGACAGCATGGTTACATTGCAGGGGGACCCGGAGTTGTGCTATGGAGGTATGCACCTTCAATCTGCAGTTTTGTCCATTCAAGAAGGGGGAGAAGGATTTATGGTCCAGTTGTGGCCCATGACTTTGCAAGCGGCTACAGTATCGCAGGTGCCGCAGGTAATTGAATCGGTGTTAGCTTCTCATGCTAAGGTGTTTCAGACACTACCAGGGCTGCCACCACATCGTTGCCATGATCATGCCATTCCACTGATAGAAGGAGCTTCAGTTCCGAATATAAGACCTTATCGTTACCCGCACCATCAGAAAGCAGTAATTGAACTAATGGTACGAGAAATGCTGGCCTCAGGGATAATTCGACCAAGCTCCAGCCCCTACGCGAGTCCGATATTGCTGGTGAAGAAAAAGGACGGCAGCTGGATATTTTGTGTCGATTATAGGGCATTAAATGGTATTACGGTGCCGAATAAATTTTCTATTCCCGTCATTGATGAGTTACTCGATGAATTGGTGGGAGCTGCAGTCTTCTCTAAGCTGGATTTAAAATCGGGGTACCACCAAATTTGGATGAGGGATCAAGACATCCACAAGACTGCCTTTCGCACTCATGAGGGCCATTATGAGTTTCTAGTCATGCCCTTCGGCTTGACCAACGCCCCTAGCTCCTTCCAAGCCTTGATGAATGACATTCTTAAGCCTCTATTGCGGAAATTTGTCTTAGTCTTTTTTGATGATATTCTCATCTACAGTCAGGATATGGATAGCCATGCCCTTCATCTCCAACAAGTTTTCCAGATTTTAGTGGAGAACCAGCTGGTATTGAATGAGAAGAAATGCACGTTCGCAGTGAGCTCGGTGGAGTACTTGGGCCACATTATCTCGGCACAAGGGGTCTCGGCGGATCCTAACAAAACCACAGCGATGCTAGACTGGCCAGTGCCTACGGACCAGCGAGCTTTACGGGGATTCTTGGGCCTTACCGGCTATTATAGGCGGTTTGTGCAAGGATATGGGGTAATCGCCAAGCCGTTAACGGAGTTGACAAAGCGAAATGCGTTTGAATGGAATGACAAGGCACAGAAGGCTTTCGAGAGATTGAAGAGGCTGATGGCAGACCTACCGACTCTAGCAGTTCCGGATTTCAATCAAGACTTTGTTTTGGAAACGGATGCATCGAGTGATGGGTTGGATGCGGTGCTGTCCCAGCAAGGCAGGCCAATAGCATTCCTAAGCCATGCGCTATCTCTAAGGGCCCGCCAAAAATCTGCATATGAGAGGGAGTTGATGGCCATTGTCTTCGCTGTCCAAAAGTGGCGGCATTACTTGTTGGGTCGCCATTTTATTGTTCTCACAGATCAGAGAAGTCTAAAGTTCCTCACGGACCAGCGACTCATGGACCCAACTCACTTGAAATGGACCACTAAATTGTTAGGCTTGGATTTTAAGATCCGATACCGGCCAGGCCTTGAGAATAAGGCAGCAGATGCATTGTTACGGCAAATGATGGCAAGGGTGATTTCAGTAGTACACATGAACCTCTGGAAAACAGTGGAAGAGGAGGTGGCTCACGACCAAGAGCTACAAAAGATTGTGATCGCCCTGCAGCAGGGGCTGGATGACTATCCAGGGTATTCCCTCCACAAGGGTCGGCTGTTTTATCAAGGGAGAGCAGTGTTGCCTGCAAATTCTTCTCAGATCCCACTTTTGCTGGCCGAGTCCCATGACAGCGGAGCGGGTGGACATTCAGGCTTCTTTCGAACCTATAAGCGGCTGGCAGCAGCGGTTCATTGGCGCGGCATGAGGCAACGGATCAAGGATTATGTTGCAGGCTGCCACACTTGCCAGCAAAACAAGCATGCAGCGATAAAATCGGCGGGGCTGTTGCAGCCACTACCAGTTCCAGAGCGAGTTTGGGAGCACGTTACGATGGATTTTGTGGCGGCATTGCCAAAATCCAAAGGCATGGACACTATCCTAGTTGTGGTCGATCGGTTGACTAAATATGCTCACTTTATCCCCTTAGCTCATCCATTTTCAGCCAAGGAGGTGGCACTAGCCTTTATTAAAGAGGTAGTTAAACTACACGGGTTCTCCAAGTCAATCATATCGGATAGGGATAGGGTGTTCATGAGTAAGTTTTGGTCCGAAGTGTTCCAAGCAGCAGGGACAAAATTGAAGTACAGCACGGCATTTCATCCGCAAACCGATGGCCAAACCGAGGTGGTGAATCGCTGTTTGGAGACTTATTTGCGGTGCTTTGTGGGGGGCTACCCGAAGAAATGGTTGGAGTGGCTTCCATGGGCGGAGTTTTGGTTTAATACGTCCTACAATGCCTCAGCCCAAACAACTCCATTTCAAGCACTTTATGGGGTGCCGGCACCTATTCTTTTCCGGGGAGAGACGTTTCCCTCGTATGTTGAGGAGGTGGCAGCATTGACCGCAGCCAGGGATGCGGTGTTGGCAAAGTTGAAGATGCACTTGGTGCAGGCTCAGCAGCGGATAAAACAAGCAGCGGATAGGCATCGAAGGGATGTCGAGTTCAAACCGGGTGAGTGGGTTTATTTGAAAATGCAACCTTATCGGATGCGGACACTAGCGCGGAGGGTCAATGAGAAGCTAAGCCCTCGGTACTATGGACTGTTTGAAGTAGTTGAGAGGATAGGGGCAGTGACATACAGGTTAGCCATGCCTCAAGAGTGCAGACTTCACCCGGTCTTCCATGTTAGCAAGTTGAAAAAGGCTGTCCCGCCGCAGCAGCAGGTACAGACGCTTCCACTAGGGCTGGCTAAGGATGGTGAGCTGGTGATGCAGCCATCCCAGATTGTGGCATCGCGAACTGCAGAGGATGGGGCCTTGGAGTATTTGGTGCGCTGGGTGGGCCTATCTCCTTGTGAGGACAGCTGGGAACGAGCGGCGACATTGCGGGCCACCTTTCTGGAGCTCCACCTTGAGGACAAGGTGGTTGTCCGAGGGGAGTATTAATAGAGAGGCACCTACTACTAACAGGTTTGGACTGTGTTACAAAAGGAGAGGTAAGTAGAGGTCAAGTAGAAGTGTTTTAGGAGTTGTTAGGATATCCAGCTGGCTGATAGGTTGTTATAAATAGCTAGGTTATAGTTAGTTGAGATAGGATAGTTTTTCTGTTGTGAATTCTGTTAGAAGTTGGAGAGAATCTCTCTCTCTCCGAGCTGGTAGTTTCAGCTGTGTAGAACCTTCTAGGAAGAGCTAATTGGCCATCCCGGTGTATCAATAAAGCTTGATCATTCTGCTATTGCTGGTCCTATTAGAATATTTTTGACAATCTTGAGAGAGTTAAAGAGATTAATAAGATGCTTATTACTCATATTCCTAAAGTGGAACCTGTCATCAATCTTAAACAAATGTGCTTGATTAGCCTCTGCAATATTTTCTACAAGGTCATTACTAAGGTTCTGGAAAGAAGCCTCAGGAAGGTCATGGAGAAATTAGTTGCTTCCAATTAATGTAGCTGTATTCTTGGGAGGCATACTTCAGACAACATTATTATTTTCCAAGAGGTGATCCACTAAATGAGAAACAAGAAAGGAAAAAAAGGTTGAATGACTATCAAGATCGATTTAGAGAATGCCCATGATAGGGTGAAATAGGAGTTTATCAAGGACACCTTGGTTGACGTCGGCTTTACACATTATTTGGTTGAGCTGCTACACACTTGTACCACAACTGCAAGAATGATGGTCTTCTGGAACGAGGAAGCCCTTGACAAGTTTATTCCTTCAAGAGACATTTGTCAAGGGGATCCCATTTCACCGTATATATTTATTTTGTGCATGAAACGCCTATCTCAACTTATTAATGCAACTGTTGATCTTGGGTTTTAGAGATCGATCCACATGGGTAGTGATAGGCCTAGTCTCTCCCACTTATGCTTTGCTGATGACTTGATCTTTTTTCTAAAAGTGAGTATGGAGCAGGCTAAGCTGATTAATAAGGTCTTGAATGCCTTTTGTATCGGCTCAGGACAAAAGGTCAGCAATGAAAATACCAAAATTTTCTTCTTAGAAAATGTAGGGCATAATGTCAACATCGAGATCAGTGAAGTCTTTCAGTTTTTTCGTACTAATGATCTTGAAAAATATCTTGGTGTCCATTACTGCATACCATAGTCACAAAGAATATGTACAAGGAGATTATCAATAAACTGAACACAAGGCTCAACAACTAAAAAGCTTCGTCCATATTCCTTGTAAGGAGAACTATTCTTATGAAATCTGTCCTTTCTAACTATTCCTAGTTATATTATGCAAACTGCTGTTTTACCTGTCTCTACTTGTAATGATATTGACCGCAAATGCAGGGTTTTTCTTTAGGGTGACTCAGAGCAATCAAGGAAAGTGCACCTTCTCAACTAGAAAAGTGTGGCAAAACCCAAGGCCTATGGAGGATTAGACATTCGACATGCAAGCTCCATAAATAGGGAGTTTATGATAAAAATTGGTTGGGGCTTAGTGGAAAAGAGAGACTGTCTTTGGGCAAGAGTCCTGAGATCTAAATATAAGTGCGGGAAGAACATGGTTCCAGAGGTTTAAAGAAATAAAAATCATTCTAATCTTTGGTTGACCGAAGTTATTTTATAACCGGTAAGCCACCATGCATTGTTTTCCACATAAAGACTTTAATTTTTTATGGGCATTTCAAACTCCAAATTTCCTTCCACAGATGTTTATTTTTGAAATAGGTAGGCAAGACATATATGGAAGGGTGATGAAATTGGAAGCTTATTGAATATCCTGACTTAGCAGAGTAAATCCCATTTCGTTCTTTGCCCCAAATAAATTTGTCACCTTCTTGTCTGATTTCTGATTGAATAATTGCCTGGGACTGAATTGAATGTGTTTTGAATTAATTGTGCGTTCCATTCTCCATTGTCTGTCATGAGCTGATTCACCCACACTAGAGTAGAGCTCAAATCCAGTTCCTGGTTCCTTAGAATTATAGGATGATTTCTAATTCAATTTTCCCCCAGAAATTTTACTGTAGAGTTCTTACTAACCTGCTAGAACACCCCTTTCTCTATAAACTTTCTCCCTTCTAGTAAGCTTTTTCAAGCCCATGAGGGATTATGACCAATGTTAGCCTCTAGAAAAGAAGAGAACCTGAAATACTTACTTCTATAGACTCTATAAACTAGTGAGTGAGTCTTAGTAATTAATCTCCAACCCTATTTTCCAAGTATGGTTAGGTTGAATGCTTTCAAATCTTTGAAATCTAGCCCCCTTGGTTCTTCTCTCTACTCAAAGTATCCTATTGAATCTATTGCATTTGCCGTTCGCCTTGTTTTTGCCCTACCAAAATTGCATTAATTGCCTTTAAATGTCTTCTATGAGCGTATTCGGCAATTTAAAACAACCTAGAGTATATATTGGGATTGCAGAACCAACCGACTTGATAAGAGCTTCTCTTCCACTTGTTGAGAGTAAACTATGGTTCCAATGTTGGAGTTTTTTAGTCACCTTATCCCTTATGTAGTTGTTTACGTCTCCTTCTTCGATCTATGGATAACCGAAGGCAACCTTAAGGTAGCATTTGTTTTGAGGTACTGAGACAGAGACTGGGAGACTAAAGACTCAGTATCATATTTGTTGACTCAGAGACTGATACTAAAATTTCTATCTCTGTCCCCAAAATTTTAGTATTTCAGTACCTCCAAAAAGTGGGGACACATGAGACTGAAATTTTTAGAGATAGAGACTGAAACTTTAATAACATTTTATACCTAAAATACCCTCATTTCAATTAATTAATTCCAATTTTATTCTTTGTACAAATTAAATTAGAGCTTCATTCTTGTTTCAATTTCTGTCTCCCACTTTGTACCAAACAGAATATTGAGATTTATTTCAGTCTCTATATCTAAGTCTCTGTCTCTCAGTATCAGTCTTTCAGTCTCTGTCTCTCTACCAAATGCTACCTAAGTACTTGTCTTGAGAGTCAATACGAGAAACATTTAGGACAGTAGAAAGAGCATATCGGATCTGCTGAGGTGTATTAGAACTGAAGAAAACTAATGATTTATTTAGATTGATCTCCTGCCCACTAATCTCACCATAGATTCGTAGGATCTCCATCACCTTCCTGCATTCCTGATTAGTGGCTTTGAAAAATAAAATAGATTCATCTACAAAGAAAAGGTGACTTAAAGCAGGACATCTACTATTTAATTTAAGACCTGTAATATAGCACTCTGTTTTCTTCTGTAGAGCAGGTGGGATAGTTCCTCTGCACAAATAAGAAAAAGGTAGGGAGAAAGAGGATCCCCTTATTGGAGACCTCTTACAGGCTTAAAGAAGTCTTGAGGTTGTCCATCCACAGTAACAGAATAGGAAACAGTAGTAGTTCACTCCTCTAACCAGCCAATCCATCTATCACAGAATCCCAGTTATCTCATCATCTACCATAAATAGCTTTATTCAACTCTATCATATGTCTTACTCATATCAAGTTTTAGTGCAAGATCATAATCACCATATCTCTTATTCTTTAGAAAATGCATAAATTCATGAGCGACAAGCACATTGTCACTAATCAATCTACCTCCAATAAAAACATTTTGATTATCACTTACCACCGCATTCATCACAAATTGCATTCTTTGGACTAGCACCTTAGATATGATCTTATAAAAAATAGTACTCAAATTTGTGGGTCTGACCTAAGTCATATTAGAGGCACCATCTACCTTGTGGATTAAGCAGATGTGTGTGTGGTTGAAATTTCTCAAAATCCTGCCCCCATTAAAGAACCTCTTCAGAACCCTGATTGTGTCTTCTTTTACTACGCTCTACTAGAACTAAAAAAGTTTAGCAGTGAAACCGTCCTCCTCGAGAGTTGAGAAAGGGTTGATGGAGTATACTACTCTTTTAATCTCCTTCTCATCAACTGGCCTTGTAAGAATTCGGTTAGTGCTCTGGGAGACCTTTCGAGGTATTGAATCAATTTCTTCCCGTGGGTCCCTAGGATTGGAAGAACTAAATAAGTTCTGAAAGTACTATTGGGCTATTTCTCCAATTCCTTTAGCATTTGACTGACATCCCTCTCTTCCATCCTCCAATTTTTGCAATCTATTTTTCCAATTTTTAGCTTGTGCTCTAGTATGGCAGAACTTAGTAAGTTAGTATTTTTGTCTTCCCATTTCAGCCACTGCACCCGTAATTTCTCCTTCTAGTACCTCTCTTTTCCTATAAATGCTTCCTCTAGCTCTTCCTCCAATGTTCAAATAACTACATCATTAGCTAGATTTGCCCGAGACTTTTCTTGCTCAATTCGGCCTCTGAGGTCTTGAATTCGCCTCTTAAAGTTGCTTGAACCATTTTTTTCATTCCACGATTTGCTGCCTACATCTCTTCAATTTAGAGTGTAGAATGAACATAGGGGACTCTGTAATGGTTTCTCTTCATGTCTCTTTCACAATTTTTAGAATTTTAAGAACCTCACACCAACGTTTCTGAAATCTGAATATCCTTTTCGCTCTTCACTGTACTGGGTCAGCATCAATAAAGATTGGTCTGTGGTCAGAATTGTAGTCTTCTAAGTGAGTAACAGTAGTTTTCGAATATTTTTGTCTCCACTGCTAAAGACCAAATATCTATCCAGCCTTTTCATGATTAAACACCCTTAAATTGTCTATTTGTCCATGTAAATTTGCTGCCTTTAAAATCTAAATCCACCAAACCTCCTAGTCTAATAAGATCATTGAAACCATTAATTGAGGATGTATATGTCCCTTCTCATGGTAAGCTATAATCGCATTGAAGTTTCCCATAATCATATAGAAAAGACCAGCTAACTCAATATGATTTAGAATGGCAACATATCGTTCATTACCTGTACTTTTTTCACTATGCAAGTGGACAACAAAAATGGATCAATACCTCGTTGAATTTGAGTCCTTTCATTTAAATTGAATAAAAAATTCTGCCTCCCTTTTCACTGCCAAATTTTGTGAATTTTACAATGCACACTCTCAAAATCCATCTTCTTGCATTGAACAGCGATATTCAAGGCATTATTTTTAGTTTTGCATAAAAATAATATCTCAAAAGAATAAGATTTTTTAATCTCTTAAATATTGTGAATTATCAGATATTTTTCCAAACTCGACAATTTCACGTAACCTTTTTCATTGTCCCGAGAGTGCCACATTGGGGTTGGCACCCACGTCCCTCAGCACTTTGATCATCTTCATTCCCACATTGTTTTTTAGTAGAACTATTTTCCTTAAGCTCCAGAAGTCCCCTTTTCTCACCTGCCCTCACCATTGACCTTCCTCCTTTCGTCCTAATTAGCTGCTTGATATGAATTTTCTTTCTACCTTTCTCCCCTATCGCAACAATGAATATTGAATAACAAACATGCCCTAATGAACATTCATTTACAAATCCAGCACGCTTAGCACGTTTGTTAATTGCAACTGTGTCCATATCATTGATACGGACAAATTCTCAACCTTATGTTCCTTCTATATTATCCATTCAATTTTCTGAAATATTTAATAAGCATAAAGCATAGTTGGTTCTCTCCCTACCTTTTTTCCATTTTGTATTTCCTCATTCTAAAGGCAATAATAGCATAAAAAAATTATTATATACGTTAAAAATTAACTATTAAATCAATTATTGTATATAATAGGCAACTGTGTCGATACGGACAAATTCTCAACCTTATGTTCCTTCTATATTATCCATTCAATTTTCTGAAATATTTAATAAGCATAAAGCATATAAAGCATTCTCCCTACCTTTTTTCCATTTTGTATTTCCTCATTCTAAAGGCAATAATAGCATAAAAAAATTATTATATACGTTAAAAATTAACTATTAAATCAATTATTGTATATAATATATATATATATATATATATTATATATATTAAAATTAGTCACTAATATAAAATATACATTAAAATATAAAATATAG
>NC_029791.2:122785404-122794067 GCF_000816755.2 Arachis ipaensis | reverse complement strand
TCGGCCACATTCATTTTTTTTAAAGTTAGTATAATATAATACATATATATATGTTTTTTTATATAATACAGTACCCGTGTGATGTCATTTATAAATTTTCTAAAACTAAAATATATTGCTTATTAAAAAAAGTGTTTAAATTTATATGTGCATCCTTGTGGAGTAGTGGTCCCTAACGATATCTTTTATGGTCGCAGCCTTCGAGGAAACTATCCAACCACATTGGGACAAAGAAGAAAGAAAAACGAATTTGAAAAAAAGTGTGTGTATGAAAATTTAAATAAAAAACAAATACAAAGAATGATAGAATCAATTTTAAGCAAAGTCTAATTAGTCTTTCGGTCCGGGTTGTGAGATGGATTGGGAACCTTCAATTGGAACGGCTGTTGGATCGTTCAGTGGGAGCAATGGGGTGCATTCATGTCTTTTCAGAGGCCGCATGGACTTGGACTTTTCATATTTCCGTGCCCGTTGTGCTTCTCGAGGAGTCGTATCAGTTATGTTTTCTAAGGATACATTTATTGCGATTTAACGTTTCGGCTGCCTTTCCCCTTTTGTCCCTCTATATTTGTTGGTTCTAGAGGGCATTTCTGGTTTTCTACCCTCTGTAACCGTTTTTGCTTTTTAACTTCTATTCCTTCCCTCGTTTGTTTCATTCTTAGTGCTGTTTCTGACATTCTCCCAGTTTTCGTCATGTTCGTGTGTTTCTTCGATTGGCTTGCTTTGTGCTCTACTTCCTGTTTCTGTGCCTTTTGCTTCCGCGCTCAGTTTTATCAGGTTGGTGTTCTTCTTCCTTGCTTTTACTGTCTTTGTTTATTTTCTTTTGCTTGTATGTATCTGGGCTGAGTTTTTTCTGTTCTGTATGGTAATACTTCTGTCTTGGGGGTAGTGGGTTTACTTTGGAAGGAATGAGCACCGCTGTATTGTAGGCGTAGGTGTGGTGGATAGTAGTGTAAGACTATTTTTCTTGTTGTTTTCCGCCGTGTAGTTTTGTTAGGCTGATAGTGGTGCTCCCCTCTGTTATAGGTATGTCTCGGCGGAGAACTGAGGGTGTAGGTGTTCCGGTGATTCCGGCCGGGGCGTCCCCTCCCTTTATTCCTGGGTAACTAGTGATGTTTGGGAAACACCGTCTCGGATGGCGGAGGCGGATCTTCAGCAACTTCGTGATTAGGGGCTATTTGTGGGGGAGGTGATGCCGAGCGCTAGTATGAGCTTGCCCTCCCCGGGATTGACGAGAGGGTTTGCTATACCAACCTTGACTCGCCGACTGTCCCAGACTCGATGTGGGTGTATAAGGCCATGTTTACTCGGCTCGGCGTGCGGCTCCCCTTTTCGCCTTTTGTTCAGCAGTTGTTAAGCCGATGTTCCGTAGCGCCGTCTCAGCTACACCCGAATAGTTGGGCGGCGGTACGTACCTTCGAGCTTGTGTGTGAGTACCTGGAGCTCCCGTGCTACCGAGTTAGGTACTTACATGTTTCTTTTTTTTTTCTTTTTTCAGTTGAGATGGCTGGTGGTTTGACGTCTTTGGCCAGGCTGAAGGCCGCCATGGATCGGGAAGAAGCATCGGCGGCTTCTCCTTCCACCCCTTCATCTCGTCCTTCCGGGGGTTTTTGGGCTGTTTCGCAAAAGTTGGCCTCAGCTGGGGTTGGGGGTGGCGTCCGCGTTTCTCCGGGTCTTATGGTTTCTTCTGAGGAGGAAGAGGAGGTCGTTATTTCGGCCGCTGAGGCTTCTTGGAAGAGGAGGAGGCAGGAAGAGATCGACAGCGAGAATTTGGAGGAGGAAGGTGTTGTGCCTTCCGTGATGGACCGGAGTTTCGATGCTCCGGCCTTCACTAATCAGTATTTGATGCCTGGCACCGAGGAGTTTTTTAGTGAGTGTGACATGGCCTTCCACGCGAAGTCAGTGTATCGTGCCCTCCTCTGTTCTACTGTTATCGTCCGAAAGGCCGAACCTGGCTCAGGTGGGTCTTTTGGATAAGAAGCTGCGCCAGTCCCAGACTGAGGTGGGAAAGATGAAGGAGCAGCTTGAGGCGTCGGAGACGGCAAGGGAGAAGGCCGTGAAGGCCTCTGAGGATGCTGGGGCCGAGCTGTTGCGTCTTTCTGAGGTTGAGACTTCGCTTTTGTCCCAGTTAGGGGGGGAGCGGAGGAAGGCCTCGGATGCTGAGTCGTAGGCTGCCGTGCTCCTTGCCGAGGTCGACACCTTGAAGGCCGAGGCCGAAGGACTGAGGAAGGAGAGGGTGGAGCTGTTGCCCGATGTGAAGGATGCGATCTCGCGCGACCAAGGAGACCATGAAGGCTCAGGCTCAGGTTCTTGCGCCGGAGGCTGATGTGTCCGTGATGGGGGCTTTCTAGACCGTCCGTGATGGCCTCATCGTCGACCTTGCTGCTTTTCTGTAGTTGTACTTTGGTTTGTTGTACCGGTTTGAAGACTTGTAATTTTTGTTTAAGATTTTGGCCGTTTGGCTGTGTTTTGTGACTCGGATACTTATTTTTTTGAATGATTGTGCTATGGGCCGTTTGGCCCGTTTGCCTTTTTAAGCCATTTTGTCGACTAGTTAAGGATTTTTGTGTAGGCCGTCTAGGCCCTTTTACTTTTAAGCCGTTTGTTTTGGCTTTGTTTGTTGTTCGGGTCGTTTGGACTGTTAGTTTGTAGTCGTGTGAGATTTTTGTGAGGATCGTCGGGGTTCCTCGCTTAGATTGTACGATCGTATATTCGTGGATATCCGTGTGTTTGGGCCTCGGGGGTGATCGGTCCCCGGTGGTGGCCGCGCCGTTTTGCCGTTTTGGGAAGGGCAATGGGGTAAAAAGATAAAGGAAAAAACACTTAAAAAAATATTTAAAATTAGAACTTTGTTAAGGTATTGGGCCTCGTTAAAATCCTCTGATGTGGGCGGAAAAGAGTGCCTGACAATAACATTTTAAATGGAACAAAGCAAGGAAAAGACATGTTTTTGAAGGTAGGGGGCCTACGCGTAGTATCGTCGTAAATTGGCGGCGTTCCAGGTTCTCGAGATCTCGGGTCCGTTAAGTCGTTCGAGCTTGTAGGCTCATTTCCCAATTACTCTCTTGATCCTGTATGGTCCCTCCTAGTTGGGGGTGAGTTTCCTTTTCCCGGGAGTGGGGGCTCCGATATCGTTTCGTCGAAAGACGAGGTCGTTGGGTGAGAACTCTCTTCGGATCACGCCGTTGTTGTATCTCAGCTTAATTTTTTGCTTTAGGGCCAGCTCTCGCATATGGGCTATGGACCTTACTTCGTCCGTGAGGTCCCGTTCTGTGTCTTCGTCGTTGCCCCCAACCGTTCTTCTGGGACTGGGATCTTCGACTTTTACTGGGATGATGGCTTCTACGCCGTATGTCAAGTGGAACGGGATTTCCCCTATGGAGGTCTAGGGATGGTTCGATATGACCAGAGGACCGATCCGAGCTCGTCGGCCCAGAGTCCTTTGGCTTCGTCGAGCCGTTTCTTGAGTCCTTTGACTATTATCTTGTTTGCCGACTCCACTTGCCCATTTGTCTGAGGGTGTTCTACCGAGCTGAAGCACTGGGATATGTGGAGCCCTTCCAGGAATTCCCTGAACTTCTTATCGGCGAACTGGGTTTCGTTGTCCAAGATCACAACCTCAGGGATCCCAAATCGGGTTACTATGTGCCTCAAGAAAATTTTTTGGCACTGAGTCGCCGTGATGAAGGCCAGGGGTTCGGCCTCGATCCATTTGGTGTAGTAGTCGATTGCGACAATGAGGTATCGGAATTGTTCGGGAGCCGTTGGAAAGGGGCCAACGAGGTCGATGCCCCATGTTCCGAATGGTCGGTCTGCTGTGATGGTGCTGAGCTGGTGGGGGCGGCTTGATGGAATTCAGAGTGCATCTGGAATTTGTTGCAGCTTTTTACCAACTGTATGGAGTCCCTGATGACTGAGGGCCAGAAGTATCCAGCTCGGATAATCTTCTGAGCCAAGGTTTTGCCTCCGATGTGGTGGCCGCAGCAACCTTCGTGAATTTTGCGGAGTATGTACTACGTGTCCCTGTGTTCAATGCATTTGAGTAAGGGTTGTGAGAATCCACGTTTGTATAATTGTCCCGCTATTATAGTGTAGTTGGCGGCTTCCCTTTTTATCCGTTTTGCTTCTTTGGGGTCTTCCAGTAATACTCCGTTAAGTATATATTGTCGGATGGGGGAGGTCCACGAATCAAGGCTGGAGACCGGAAGGTTGAAATCGGTTGTGGTCGATACAAAGGGTGTTCTGACGAATTCCTGTATGAGTGACCGATTTCCTTGTCCTGGCTTGGTGCTAGCCAGTTTTGAGAGTAAATCCGCCCTTGCGTTTTGCTCCCTAGTGACGTGTTGGACTGTTACTCGATCAAATTCTGCTGTTAATTCTTTTACCTTGGTTAGGTATTGCTGGAGTAGAGGGTCCCGTGTTTGGTAGGCTCCGTTGATTTGGGAGCTGACTACCTGGGAGTCACTGCAAACCTCCAAATCCTTCGTGCCAACTTCTTTGGCCAGCGTTAGTCCAGCCAGGAGAGCTTCGTACTCCGCTTGGTTGTTGGAGATCGGGAATTCGTATCAAACAGGTTGTTCGATTACGATCCCATTTTGGTTTTCAAGTATCACTCCGGCACTACCGGAGGTGGTGTTAGATGAGCCGTCCATGTGCAACTTCAAAGTTTCGATGGCGGGGTTGCCCAGAGTCATCTCGGCGATGAAGTCTGCCATTGCTTGTGCTTTGATCGCGTTTCGGGATTCGAACCCTATTTGGAATTAGGATAGTTCTATGGACCATGCTAGCATCCTTCCCGTGAGGTCGGGCTTTTGCAGGACTTGCCTGACCGCTTGGTCGGTTCAGACTGTAATGGGGTGAGCTTGGAAGTACTGTCGAAGACGTCGGGAGGCCGTGAAAAGTGTGAAGGTGAGTTTTTCAACTCGAGAGTAGCGTGTCTCCGTGTTTTGGAGGACTTTGCTTATGAACTAGATAGGCCGCTGGGTCTTATTCTCGTCTTCCCGGATAAGCGCTGCCGCAAGTGCCTCTTCTGTTATAGATAGGTATAGGTAGATGACCTCTCCTGTTAGGGGTTTAGCGAGAATGGGTGGTTCTGCTAGTACTTTCTTGAAGTGTTGGAATATCTCTTCGTATTCTGCTTCCCACTTGAAGGGAGTCCCTTTCTTCAGGAGTTTGAAGAAGGGTATCGCCTTCTGGGCCGACGCGCCGAGGAAACGGGATAGGGTGGTTAGTTGGCCGGTCAGTTTTTGGATGTCTTTGAGGTTTTTTGGACTTGCCATTTCGAAGATGGCTCTACACTTCTCGGGGTTTGCCTCTACCCCGCGTTGTGTGATCATGAACCCTAGGAATTTTCGTGCTTCCATTTTGAAGGCACACTTTGTCGGGTTAAGGCGCATTTGGTGCTTCCTCAGGGTGTTCATTACGAGCTCAAGGTCGCTGATGAGTTGCTCTCTGGATTCGGTCTTGGCGAGCATGTCGTCTATGTAGACTTCCAGCTTGGTCCCAAACAGGCTTTGGAATATCTTGTTGACGAGCCTTTGGTAAGTGGCTCCGGCATTTTTCAGGTCGAAGGGCATGACTGTGTAACAGTACGTGCCGTCGGGGGTAATGAAAGCCGTTTTCTCTTTGTTGGTTCGGTGCATGGGTATCTGGATGTACCCGGAGTATGCATCCATGAAGCTGAGGTATTGGTGGCCGAACGCAGCGTTTACCAGCCCGTCGATGTTTGGTAGGGGAAAGGTGTCCTTTGGACAGGCTTTGTTCAAGTCCGTGTAGTCGACGCACATTCGCCACCTTCCGTTGGCTTTCTTGACATACACGACGTTGGCCAACCAGGTCGCATATGGTAGTTCCCGAATGAAGCCTGCCTCGAGGAGGGCCTTAACTTGCTTCCTGACCTCGACGGCTTTGTCAGGTGACATTTTTCGTCTCCTCCGTGTCACAGGTTTGGCTTTAGGGTCCACGGCTAGTCGGTGAGACATTAAATCAGGGTCTATTCCTGGCATGTCGGTGGGGGTGAATGCAAATAGGTTTCTACTTCGTTTTAGGAGGCGTGTAAGCTCTTTCTTAAGGTCGTATGGGAGGTTCCTATTGATGAACATGTACTCCTCTTTGGTTTGCCCTATTTGTAGTTTTTCCATGTCTCCTGGTTCCGGTCTGGGTTGCCCATCTTGTTGGGCATCCAAGTCGGCTAGAAAGATGCCAGCTGCGTCGCGGGATCGTTTCTGCAGAGCCAGGCTGGTGTTGTTGCATTTGACCGCGATTTCCTGGTCTCCGTGGATTGTTCCGATGGAGCCGTCTTTTTGCAATGAACTTCATGAGTAGGAATTTGGTGAAGATGATGGTGGAGAGATCGTTGATTGTTTTTCTTTCGAGGATAACGTTGTAGGCGGTGGAGTCCTGGAGGACCACGAACTCAGATAGGATCGTCTTCCTTTGGTTCCCTGCCCCTATGGTCAGGGGAAGGACGATGGAACCGTCCGACTTGAGGAAGTTGTCTCCGA
Source organism: Arachis ipaensis (assembly GCF_000816755.2). Lineage (NCBI taxonomy): Eukaryota > Viridiplantae > Streptophyta > Magnoliopsida > Fabales > Fabaceae > Arachis > Arachis ipaensis. Next base: position 122,787,564 of record NC_029791.2, on the reverse strand, counting down.
GTCCAGTTACTCCGTTGCGGTGTGTTTGGAGGCTTTCATTGCGAAGTCCGAGCTTGTCAAAGGCTTCTCTGAAGAGGATGTTAGAATCTGCTCCCATGTCTACCAGTATTCTTCTGACCAGCCCGGTTTCGATCTTTGCCGAGATAACGAAGGGGGCGTCTTCTGCCGAGGTGCCGTATTGGCAGTCCTCGGGAGAGAATGTTATCGCACTTGGTGGTGACTGCTGGGGTTTGGTTTCTAACTGCCAAGATTTTGAGGTCCTTTTTTAGCGCCGATTTCGATTTTCCCGGGGTGTCCTTTCCTGTAATGACGTTCACGATTATGGCCGGGTCTGCCTCTGGGCTTTCCCTGGGGCCTTGTCTCTGTGTTCTAGGGTTGCGTCCTTCTCTCTCTTGTGATATTTCTTTTTCTGTGCGTTTTGGTTCTCTGATGATCTTGGCGAACTCAGGGAGCTTGCCGTCTCGTATAGCTTGTTCCAGGGCGTCTTTTAAGTCGAAACAGTCTTGTGTCCCGTGTCTGTATCCTTGGTGGTAGTTGTAGTATAGGGTTTTGTTGCCGCCCGTTCTTTCCTTGAGTTGTTGGGCCTTCGGGAGGATACCTCGATCTACTTATTGGTGGTATATCTCGGTGATCGGGACTGTTAGAGGGATGTAGTTAGAGAATTTTCTGACTATGGGAGATCGGTTTACGTTTGCTGGTTTGGGATGCTCCTTCTGGTTTTTTCTTGGTGGGGGGGGTATGTCGAGGTGCTGTGCTGCCGTGCTGCCGTTTATTGGTGGCTACGACTTGACTTACCTCTTCGTCGTTTATGTACTCCTTTGCGACGCCCTGAATCTCGTGCATGGTCCACACCGATCTGGAGGTGGCTTGGCTTCCGTTCTCTGTGTGGCGTCCTTTCTTGGCGGTAACCTGGCTTTCAAGTTCCTGTACTCGAAGGCAGAGGTCTTGGATTATCTGGGCGGCCTTGCCTCCTAGGTTTTCAGGAACCCGTGTTTCAATGACTGCGGGGTCGTTTTCTTTGTTTTGCAGAGGGGTAGTCCGGCGAATAGCGCTTGCTATCCTTCCATGGATGTGGGGCGTAGCTTCTTGGTGTTCGGGAGTTGGGCTCCTCGCTTGGGAGTTATTGCGGTGGCTCGAGGATTGCTCTTCGAATACGTCCGCCATTCCGTTGCGACGCAGTAGGATTCCCATAGATGGCGCCAATGTACTAGAAGCCTCCGGTACGGGTTGTGAGATAGATCGGGACCTTCGGTCAGAACGGCTGCTGGATCGTTGGTGGGAGCAATGGGAGGTAGTACCTGCAAAGACACTCCGACGCTCAAGTCAAAATGGATCTAAGAGGTATAAGATGTGAAGAGTGAATGATGTACTTGGGGAGGCATGAGGTCCCCTTTATAGGTGGAGGTAACTTATCTTATCTTATCTTGTTTGACCAAGATAAGGGAGCTGTTTGAATTTGATTGTTGGTTATGGGATTTAGTGGGCCGATTTTGAGCCTTCTAGATGGGAGGCGACCCGACTCGGGAGTGGGGTCGGGAGGTCGTTTCAAGTGGGGATCCATGGACTAGATTCATAACAGTATGCACAAATAAAATAAATCATTTTGATACTATTATTTTCTGAAAAGAGTTATGCTTTTAGGAATAAAAAAAATATCATTTCTTAACTTGTGTGATAAACTGACAATATATAATTAATATTAATATAAATATTTTTACAATGACAATACATAAAATTTAATTTATTAAATTCTTTGTTTTCTTGAGAAAACAATTTATTTTATAAGACAAGTAAATTTTTAAAAATTTGTGATAAATTTATAGTTTTTTAAGAAAAATATCAAATAAACTTTTGAAATAATTTTCTAGCATACTTATAAGTCCTGAGAAAAAAAGAAAAATATGTTCTTGGGAAAGTTTTGCAATGTACTTATAATTATTGAGGAAAAAATCTTTGGAAAATTGCAATAGTAAACTCATATATCTTTAATAGAAGGAATAATTGGCAATTGTGACCATATTGCAATTCTTTAGAGATATATAAATATAGTATTTAATTTTAAACAAAAAGTTTATTTGATGTTTTATTTTCTTTAAAGATTTATTGCAAAAGTTTTTAAGAACAACTACTTGTCATATTACTGAGAAAAGTGAGAAAAGT
>NC_029791.2:122781136-122785391 GCF_000816755.2 Arachis ipaensis | reverse complement strand
TAATTATATGAATATCATAAAAAAATAGATGTAATTATACGGTTGTATTTTACACTGTTAATATATCAAAATTAAACTCTACCACTAAATCCATTAGAAAATGAAAAAGTAAAAGGAAAAAACGCATAGCGTGTACGTTATTTCAACTGTTAGGATTTCATTAACAGGAGTCGTGTTGTTTTCTAGGCGCCACATAAATCCATTAAAAATAAATAAATAAAAATTAATGTGCAATTTCGCGGGTTAATGAACATAGATTAATCCGAAACTCTGCGTTTTGATTGGACCACGTCCCTTAACTAAGGAAGAAGAAGAAGTAGAAGAAGTAGAAGAACGCAGGCATAGCCAACCAACTTGGGCTTTTTTCTATGTACACAACCTAACGAACCCTTCCTTCACCTTCAACGCCATTACCAGATTGACAGATTCTCTTTCTCCCTCTCTCCATCATCTCGTGTAATAATGCGAGTTATTTGATTTTCTCGGGAATTTATCTCCGTTTGTTTCCGAGAGAAAGTTTTTACTAAGTGCATCTTTACCTTTAAGGTATACTTACTTAGATCTATAATTTCACTTAATCCAGTGTTCTTAATTCTGTTGTTTTTCATAATCACGTGCTGTATTTGGTGATTAAGCTGCTTCTTGCGGTTAATTGTATTAGTATAAGCTTAATCAGTTATTTCGCATGAAAATTTAGGGTTTTATTAGTTATTATTTTCCTTTTTCAAAGACCATTACTTCGAAGTAGTAGTTAATTTTGTGGTTTTTTATTTCGTACTGTGCTTAATTTTAATGAAGATTCTTGAGCTTAGTTTAGTTGATAAAAATTTGTTAAGTGATTGAAGTTTTCATTTTCGATTTTTTAGAAATGAATCCTCTCTCTTAACTCTTCGGTGAAGGGGAAGGATGATAATTATTATTGGAGTGAGAATTATCGTATACTCTACTCTGCTGAAGTCATTGTTTTTTTCTCTGGCAGGACTGATTGAACTGAAAGGGTAAACTGGTTTGCATGACATTGGCCTTCAGTTACTAAACTATGATGGCCTACACAGGTTCAATGCAGTTGCCTCGTGAAATTAGGCTACACAGTAATAGTGGGATCTGTAGTTTCCATAATGTATGCACTAATGTTATTCATATTTATTTATTTATTTTTTCAAGTGAGAGTCCCTGCAGTTCTCAGGTGTAGAAATGCTGACATTACTTGATTATTGTGTGACAGAATCCAATAGGTATTGGGCGATTACATTTGGTTACCATAAATATTTCACCACGCAGTTGGGTATGGCTTTTGTGGATTAAGAATTTCATGCTTCCTTTCCACTCATTCCCATATTTGATGAATCTATAATTCCTTTTTCTGTTTTTTCAGTTAGGTTCTGACCTTGTCAGCAATACAATTGCTTTTTTACTTGTATTAGATTTTCACTTTCTATTTGTTTTGCATTAGTCAGAAATCTGATTCACGGAGAATTTCTTTTGGAATTAACAGAAGCAGAATTCTTCAGCACGCCATCTTTTCAATAAAGTACACGCCCCAATAAGACATGTGCCTTCCAGATGTAAAGTTTTCATATGTAGGTCTGTCCTAATACCAGGTGGAGGGAGTGGGACTCCACTCATGAAATCTGCTGCTGTATTTTTAACAAGGTTGGCCTCTCTCCTTTTCCTGTTAACTGAGAGATGTTCCACAATTTAGTGACTATATGACTTTCCCATTGGTTGCCTTTGTCATTTTGCCATAAAATTTATGTTTGTTAGGATTTCTGCTCTTTAGTTTTATGCAATAACATTTCACTTTCTCATAATAATTCATGTATGTAATAGTACTATACAATCATGCTTTTGTCACATGGTTATTTTCTCATATCTCCAGATTTTGTTTTCATGTTTGTATTATAGTATAGTCAGCTTGTATTTGTGAAAGCTATATAATTTTATATATCCTAATAGATTGGTAAGATTTTGGACATCATTCTCAATCCAATTTGACTAATCTCTAAACCACCTCATACCACATATTGTCACTCATCTACTAAGTGCAGCTGCATGGCTACACTACCAGCTCTTGCCTCCTCTCACTTTGGCATCTATTAGCTTGTTGAGTGACATGTACTTTCTGGATTAAATTAAAACAGCTGTATGATCTGTTTTTGTTTTTCTCCTTGATGACTCATGGAGGAGATTACAACCAATCTAACTCATTTACTGGCCTACCGAAACTCAAATTAATTAGGATATAAAGTTGTAAGTAATCATTTGCATGATATTGTAATGCATTTAATATGAACTTTTTGTGCTATATCTGGAGGAGGGAATGGATCCTCTCAATTTTTTTTTTATCTCAAGTATTGTTGTCAAGTGTGATGTCTTACGATACAACATTTTCTCTCACATGTTTTTTCTTGGTTCCACTTAAAGAATGCATGGTGAAATATCACACTTGGCAACATCACTTGAGAGAAAAAATTGAAAGGATCCATTTCTATTTGAAGGGCTGGTATCTAATTATTCTAATCTTTTTGGTGCATCGATTTTTTTTTAATCTATCAATTAACGCATTACCTCTATTGCAAAAATTTATGTTTAGATGTTTATGCAGGTCGCAGGAGACTTTAAGTGGGAACCCTGTTTTGCTTCGATTGATCCCAGCACTTGGTATCATTGCCTTTGCTGTTTGTGGCCTTGAACCACTCATACGTCTTGGCAGAGTTCTTATTCTTCAAGTAGTTACCATACATTTTTTTCTAGTTCATCCGTTCTGATTGAATGTTATTGTACCCCGATATTTTTTTCTGATTGATGGCAAATATTTTCAGAGACCTGACAGTACTTGGAAGAAAAGTAGCTCCAGATATATCATGACATCTTACTTCCAGCCCTTGCTATTGTGGACTGGGGCAATGCTCATATGCAGGTTTTTTTCTAGATCAGCAAGTATATTGCACCAGAAGCCCCGTTGGTACTGATTGTAGCTTAATTTTCTCCAGGGCACTAGATCCACTTGTCCTACCATCTGAGGCTAGCCAGGCTGTGAAGCAACGGATGCTGAATTTTGTGAGATCTTTGTCAACAGTGATTTCATTTGCTTACTGTTTATCAAGGTATTTGATTCTTGGAGAAGCATGCATGGAAGAAATTGGAAATGTTTATAAATGGTTTTTCATTTTGATTTATTTACTATTAGTTTATGGTATGACTATAATATATGCTCCTTCCCCTCACCTGCCTTTCACTCTAAAAGGGTAAACTACCAAAAATATACTTGAATAATTTTGTCACTAACAAAAATACATTTGAATTTTTCTATCGACAAAAATGCCCACAAATAATTTAAAAACGCGACAATAATATTCAACATTAAATATGAATTTCTCAAAAAATGCTTTAGAGATTAAATTTTGATGCAATTTTTTGCAAGCATGATTAGAAAAATGAGATATTGTTATTCTTAAAATTTGGTGATTTTTTGCTAAGTATATATTTTTTTGTGATTTTTTAAAAGTATTATTGGTCGTTGACAAAAAAAATCATAAAAAAAATATATACTTAGTGAAAAATCCCCAAATTTTAAAGATAAAAATATCTCATTTTTCTAATCATGCTAGCAAAAAATCACATCAAAATTCAATCTCTAAAGCATTTTTTTGAGAATACTTATTTAATGTTGGACATTTTTGTCACGTTTTTAAATTATTTGAGGGCATTTTTGTCTATAACGAAATTCAAGTGTATTTTTGTCGGCAACAAAATTATTTGGGTACATTTTTTAAGGTTTACCCACTCTAAAATGTCGGGATCTGTTTGCTTTATTAACTTGCTTTTTAGGTGTATTGGGCCCTTCATAGTGTGTAAATTATAACTTTATGTGGTTGTAATTCTTGATTTCAGCTTTATTCAACAAGCACAAAAATTCTTTATGGAGGCAAATGACTCCAGTGATTCAAGAAATGTATGTTCTGTTACATATTGATTTAATACATTTGTCAGTCCTTGCCACTTTAGAATTTCTGTCATTTTTTTTTTTGTAATAATACTGATAGCCTAGTTACATTTTTGTTGTCATTTATAGTTATATTTGTATATTTATATGTCTAAGAAGATCTATGTGATCCATGTCTGGGAAAATTGAAATGTTTTATATTTGAATTCACTTGCTTTCAGTTTACGCGGAGGGTGTTCTAAATAGTATCCTCCTTCATGTTGGATCTTTTAGTGAGTATATTGCAATTGTTAAAGTAACTTATTGGCT
>NC_029791.2:122758070-122780369 GCF_000816755.2 Arachis ipaensis | reverse complement strand
GGGATTTGACTTTGCTGGGAAAGCTGTATATACTGCTGTATGGGTTGCTGCAGTGTCACTGTTCATGGAGTTGCTAGGTTTCTCCACACAGAGGTGGTTAACTGCTGGTGGTTTGGGCACAGTATTGCTCACTCTTGCAGGTCGCGAGGTAAAGAACTATTTCTTGTAGTAGTGCTGCTAGTATTTGACTCGAGTTATTCATTGCAACTTGTGGATCTCCATAACAGCAAGTCCTCCAAATTCACTATAGCCCGTAGCCCACATTATATAGCCAATTAAGCTGTTCTCTCTCTTGTGCTGCCATTTTAAGTCCATATTTGTGATTGGTCTAGATATTCACAAACTTCTTGTCGAGTATAATGATCCATGCAACTCGGCCGTTTATTATGAATGAGTGGATTCAAACGAAGATTGAAGGATATGAGGTTTCTGGTACAGTTGAGGTTTGTTTCTTTGCCTTGCATAAATTGAACATTTTTATAATACACACACACACACACACACATATATATATATATATATATAATGAAATTTTAATTATTTATTTATGTTTGATTAAAATGCCCCTTTTTCTCCCACTACAGCATGTAGGATGGTGGTCACCAACAATTGTGAGAGGTGATGATCGGGAAGCAGTTCATATTCCCAATCATAAGTTCACTGTAAATGTTGTGAGAAATCTGACTCAGAAATCCCATTGGCGCATCAAGAGCTACATTGCTATCAGTCACTTGGATGTTAACAAAATTAATGTTAGCAATCTTAGTTCCCCTCCTACAAACTTGTTCAGGAGTTTCTGATGTGTATTATTTTCCTCTGAAAACTAAGTTTTTCTCTATTCCAATCTACTCATGCAGAATATTGTAGCTGATATGCGGAAGGTTTTGGCCAAAAATCCTCAAGTAGAGCAACAAAAGTTGCATAGAAGGGTGTTTCTGGAGAATGTCAATCCGGAAAATCAGGCTCTTATGGTAAGTGTCGGTGCTGTTCTTCTGCAAGTCTGAAACTTTCTTTTGATGCATGTTTTGATGTTTTCTGCACTGACTGGGGAATTATTTATCTATCAATATTTTTAAGGATTCACTATTATTCTGTGTTTTATCACTGTTCAAGTTTTTCCTTGAGATTAATTGTTTTGTTTTTGTTTTTTCCCTTAATTTATCATTATCTTACAGCCTTTCTTATTGCAGATATTAATATCTTGCTTTGTGAAAACTTCACATTTTGAAGAGTACCTCTGTGTTAAGGTATGACCTAGAGCAATTACCATTACATACAGTTGGAGCAATAAATCGTGTTCTGGTAGTTGTTTTTTAATGTGTAATATCTACAGGAGGCAATTCTCTTGGATCTTCTTAGAGTTGTCACTCACCATCGAGCTCGGCTAGCCACTCCCATCCGTACAGTTCAGAAAATATACAGTGAGGCTGACTCGGAAAATATACCTTTTGGGGACACTATTTTCACTCGATCCAGAGCAGCAGGAAATCGCCCATACCTCCTTATAGAACCGCCATATAAAGTTAATGGTGAGGATAAACCTAAACCTTCAGCTCGTTCGACTCGTCCAAATGAGGAAAAAGATGCCAAAGTTGATGAAACCTTGATGTCTGACCCCAAAGGAGATGAGAATTCAGTGGTGACATCAACCACCTCACCTGGTGTAAGCTCCAAGGATAAATCCAAGACAGCTTCTGAAGCCCAGAGTCAGAATCTGGGTTCTAATGGTTCAGTTGAGAAGACCTCCAAAACCTTGCAGCCCAAAAAGGAAAATGCAAATGCAGGAAAGGGAGCAACAGTTCCCCTATCGAAAAACCTTGCACAAAGTGCTGTGCCCGAAACTTCTCCGGTGACTTCACATGAGTCTAGCAAAGGAGAGACAACTTCTGCTAGTCCTTCACCGTTGAAGCAAGATGAAGAGAAATCTGCTGTGTCCTCACCTTCAATTAGGCCTTCCTTGGAAGATAATATCCTCCTTGGTGTTGCTCTCGAAGGTTCAAAACGAACTCTACCGATCGAGGAAGAAATGACTCCCCTTCCTATCCCTGGAGAGTCGCAAGAATTTGCTGTCCAAAGGAATGGGAGTGGACCTCCTGCTACCAAGGATAAGAAGGATCCTAAGCAGAATGATTAGATTAGTAGCTTAGAAGTTGATATTTTAATACCTGCGTTCTATTGAAATTATGCAGAAAATGATCCAGCTGTCTTTTTTAAAGTTGGAATTATGCATTGTATTCACCCTATATATAATGATGTACATAATAATCAATTCATAATATTGTTAACTATTACCTTCTGAATAATAGTGTTTAGTTTTATGGTTTGTTTCCTACGCAATCATAAGTAGAAAGGGGGATAAAATAAGTATTGTACCATCCACCACTCGCATCTCATTGGTAGCATTTGGTGCAGAGACAAAGACTAATAAAAGACTAAGACTAAGAGACAGAGATTGAAATAAATTTTACTATTCTATTTGGTGCAAAGTGGGAGATAGAAATTGAAATAATAATGAAGCTCTAATTTAATTTGTACAAAAGGTAAAATTGAAATTAATTGATTGAAATGAGGATATTTTAGGTATAAAATGTTATTAAAGTTTCAGTCTTCATCTCTAAAAATTTCAGTTCCCTGTGTCCCCACTTTTTGGAGATACTGAAATTTTAGGGACAGAGACAGAAATTTTAGTACCAGTTTTTGAACCAACAAACATAATACTGAGTCTCAGTCTTTCAGTATCTGTCTTAGTATCTCAAAACAAACGCTACCATTTAGATTATCTGTGTACATATTAGTGTGGAGCTTGTGGCCATCATTTTGTTTGATGCTATGTTTGGAAGGGGAAGCAAGCAAAACCTTTAAATTTGGAATAAGAAATACGGAAAAGTTCATCTAATGTTTTATGTTAGAGAAAAAATAAGTATAAATCGTAATTAATATCAAATCAAGGAAGTTTTCAACATTTATTAGACTTGAACTAAATTTGGTTCAGTTTAAAGGGTGGTCCTCTAATTAAGGGTTGTAACTAAAGGTAAATAATAACTAAGAGGAGACTTCAAATTCAGACGAAAGTATAAAAACGAAGATTTAAATATAAAATAGCTTTCAAAAAAAAAAAAAAAAGGAAGCTCCAAACACAATTTATGATAGAATACTTTGAAGACCTTTGATCTATGTAATGAACCTCATCTAATAAACACTTTAGTTTCTTGTTGCATAGAATGAGTCAATCTATTTGAACCAATTAAACATCAGAAAAATTATCTTTTTATATACCTAAACAAGAAATAATTAGTCACATCTGAAACAGCATTAGCAAGTCAGAGGTCACAGACAAAGTTGCCCGTCATTCAGATATAGGGATGGCAAAATTCCCCGAGACGCGGGGATCTCTGCGGGGACTGCCCCGAATGGGGATCCGATTGTGGGGAATTTTCCCCGCGGGGATGGGGATGGGGGACAAAATTCCCCCGAAGATCGTTGCGTCTCCCCATTGCGTTATTTCAAAAGAAGTCACCATCGTGTTATTTAGACTTTTTGTATAAAATCTTGCAGTTTTTGTATAAGATAGATACTTGTAGCTCTATTAATATGAAAATTAAAAATTAGTTAGAACTATTATGTAGATGGAGAATGGGGTCCCCGCGGGGAATGGGGCTCCGTGGGGAATGGGGATGGGGAGCAATTTTCCCCCACGGCGGGGAATGGGGCGGGGATGGGGAGTAAATCTGAGGGCGGGGATGGGGAGTAGGGAGGCATCCCCCGCCCCCGCCCTGCCCCATTGACATCCCTATTCAGATAGCACTAGCAATGCTCAATGTTTGTTCAAGTCACATATAATGAGGTCCAAGTTTGATGTATAATGTAAAACGAAAGAAGGCATTCTTTTTCTGATAATGAACATAAAACAAACAATAATTTGCACCAAATTAAAAAAGAAGCAAAAAAAAAAAGATCCCCTTTAGGTAGAATTAGTTTCCAAGTGTGCATTAAGTTCCCATATCTGTTTGATGCTAATATATTGTTTACTTAACACAATTGATGAAGTGAGACTTTCTTTGAAACTAGTGTCACTCCAAAAAAAATAGTTCCATTTAATCTTTAATAGAATGAATTCTAAAACTCCCAGAGCAACATTACAATTAGAATCGTGTGAGAGGAAATTTCTGTGGAACTTAATAAATCAATAACAACTCGATGTAGCTAACTACATAAAAAACCTCCTCTTCTCATCATTAAGCTTTACACATGCAATCAGGAGCAGGGTATGTATAAATTGATTGCTTCTCTTTTCTTAATCTTATCTGGCCTTGTCTATTTCTATGTCCATCAAGAACTGCGCTCTGAAATTCTGGCCAGCCTATGCTTTTGTTCTGAAATAGCTGCCCCAATAGCCCCATGTTTGGCCTGATAGTCTTCAGATTCATATAAGCACGGTGTCCCACCTACAAATGCATAGGGTGTTCCGTTTAAATAGTAAGATTTATTCTTGATATCTTGTATCAGTTTATGTTTGGTTTCTATTTCCAGTTCTTGTTCTCAGGATTTAGTTAGGAGAAAAAGTGAAAGCAGAATAGAAAAGATTATGTTGCTTTCGGCATTTTCACCTTTTTCCGTTGTAAAATGTTGCTTTTCATATTGACAATGTAAATAGGAAAAAAGAAAAGAAACCAAACAGGCCTTAATAGATCAGATTCAGCTTTGTTTAGGCTCCTTTAAAACTATGAGTAGGTGTGAAATATGATTCTTAGAACTGTTGAATTTCAAATAAAATGCTTTTAACAATAAAAAATGGATCTTACCAGAGCATTGTGCATATTGCCAGGAGAAGCAGAAATGAAGATGTCACTGTGCATGCTCACATAATAATCAACAGCAGCTAATAGTGATGCCTTTCCATTAACCTTGGCCAGTTCCTCAGCGGAGACTAGACTCCTCTTATCTTCCATCAGTGGAAACAATTTGCTTAAAGATGCTATCCTAGCTTCTCCACCATAAACCTGAAAGAAAAGATTGCTATTAGATTATTAATCACCAGCTACATTCTTATGAATATCACAAATGAATTAATTGGTGTTACATAATCACAAGCCATCATACTTTATACGATGTCCACGAACCTTGTGGGAAGCGAGATAAAGCCGTGTTTTATTGTTGAACCCCAAAGCTGCCAGAAGCAATCCGATCTCTTCGGGAGTCAGCGGGCAACGCCCCTGATTTCTTAACTCTTCATCGGTGAATTGAGCTTTCAACACCCTTCCCTGCCAAATCACCTGTCTATACTTAGCTAGAGCAAGTTTCTCAGCTTTACCCCCACCAAAGTCACAAGCTGAATGAGCAGCCATATCCTGCATAGGAAATCTGGATTCAGTCAATGTTGCTGTTACGAAACTAAATAGGAGTGTCAATCTTCTGAGAAAGATGATGAAGAGCAGCAACTGAGATGTGCAGAATTCAAGATGAAACGTGCAGTTTTTTAACACAGTAGTTGATCTAATAGATTATAGATCTCTACAACAAAAATAATCATTTTTGTTCTACTTAAACATGTATAATTGGCTAATATTTTACAATAGCATAAATCATCATTCAAGCACATGCTAGCATGCTTACACACATGCACAAAAGATAGAATAAAATTTGCCTAAAAGCTTGTAGTTACTTTAAAAGGTCGTCATGATAGAAATTAACATATTCATTGTGCATGACAAGTGTACAAAGTGGCTCATCTGCTACTAAAGCTTAGATCATGAATTCGTCATTCAAACACAGCAAGTATAATTACAGAAACAGTAGAAAAAAAATACTTGTGTAATAAGACCATTATATCAATGGTTCTACTTCATAATATAAAGCAATTATTCTGTGTTAGGAAATGGTAAAATGAGCTAGAAATTTAAGAACACTGCTGTATTATCAAAAGTCTTGAGGAGATAATGAGATATCAGTGAGATATGACTGAGGTAAAGGCTAATACCTTGTCAAAACGCAGATGCAACACAATATACTTCCCAATTTGCTGTTTTATAAATTCAACAGTTCCCTCCATCATATAGTCATTCCCCTTTGCTTGGTTGATGCTAGGAGTCTGTCGAAGGCGATGAATGATGGTTTCTCCTAACTCCTTGACATGTGGAACGAAGGTCAATGCTTCAAAGTTGACCTTACAACGGAGACGCTGGATGTCTGATGGCAAGTTGTTGAATGTCAAGCGATGAGAGAAGGGTGCAATAGCAGCAATCCCGTAACTGTATCAACCAGAAAATCTACAACATTTGAAAATAGACATCTATGTAAATAGTATATATGCAAAGAACGCCTCATGGCCTTTGGGGCCTATGTTTTTTCCCCCCTTCCTGTAAGAATACTTTGCATACAATTAGGCTATTGTAGGAAGAACAAAAGCTAAAATCCAATGCATTTAGGATCCTCATTAACATTATAGCCTCAACAAGAAGTTGATATCGTCAAACAAATTTCATCCAAATTAAGCCCCCACCCCGCTCGCGAAGTATTCTTTATCCAAGGTATATCCATGGTTATCAATTTATTATCTATAACAACTAAAAGTGCCAATTAACACACTTGAAATCAATGGTTATCCAAGGTGTCTGCCTAGCAATTGACTTGAAGTGCCAACTAATCAGAATTCTGTGTCTCTAAATGCATCATAATCAAAATATTTTCTTATTTTCTACAAACAAATGAAGTCTTAAAAGTGTATTAAAAACCTGCTGCCTTAGTTAGTATGAAAAACCTAATATTATGCATAGTACTTCATGTCTTCCATTTGGACAAATATCATGAGCTCACCAATACTTGTTTCTAACTGTCTCCATTTTTTCCAGTCGATGAAGCAAACAATAATATTTCACGGGAAACATGTTCTCCAAGCTCAAAATGGAAGTTATGTCTTTATAGCTATCTAGAGAATCACCTACAAATTATATCATAGAATTTCATACTAATCTTCAACATCAAAAGCTTCTTGCAAATGTTGACAATGATAAAAGTAAAAAACTATCGAAGTAAATCAATGACTATAGTAATGGTAGAATGAAAGTTCATTTGTAATGAAAAGAAATGCTATGACAGCATTGGAGGATAAGCAGTTTGCATACCTCTGAAGTACAGGCAAGACATTTTCTATGTACCAGTCAGCAGTGGCTTGAACTGGTGCTGTTTTAATTCTAGTAGCTCTTATGCCTGTGGCATAGTATTGCCTTGTGCTCCATGAATAGTCACTAGGAAGTTCTTTCACAATTGAGATGTCATCACGGAGGACATCAATGAAGTGATCTACATCAAATATATCGGCAAATGAACTGCAGGAAAAAAAACATAATATTCAGGTAAATAGATACATTCCATATTTGAAAATGAAACAAAGAATAAAAAAAAATTGTTGCGAAACAGGCTACTCTATGTATACCTTGAATCTTGCCAAACAGGATTAACTTCAAAATGTGGAACCACCAATGTAACATTCAAAATCTTAGCAACAGCAACAGCATCGCATATCTATCAAAGAAAGCACGTGGGCAAGTGATATAAGAAGAGTGATCAAAGTGTTTAGCCAAATACCATGCTGTTAATGAATAATCAATATACACTAATACTATTCTTCATATCTTTGATGAAATTACATCCTTCCAACACAAAATCATTTACTTACCCCCATCTTCTGCTGGTTCAAACCTCCATCAAGGAAAACCTGGATATAACCCCGAGACTTTTGGGGTAATGCTGCAAAAGAAATTCGAATCAAATATGTAAAATAAGCAACACAGTCCTCATTTCCAAGAGAAACAAACTATCACTGCATAAGAATTTGCAAAATTGAACTCACAAGGTGATTTTGGAGGCTCAATACAACGTTTCCATCCTTGGAATTCCAAAGGAGACCAGAGACTAGTTTGAAGTTCCACAGGCTGAAAAAGAAACAAATAATTGGAAAATTCTCAAACAGATATAAATACACCCAAAAAATTTGGTAAAAAAAGTTAAATGAATCAAATAATGTGAACTATACTCACAGTTTGGCGTTGCAAAGCACCCTCAAGCAAATCCACATGCATAGGCCTTGGAGCATTCCATTCCTGCAGTTGAAAACAATTTTTTTAATTCCATAAAAAAAGGTTCCATATTCAAAATTAAACTTTTCTTTCTTTTTATGGTTATATTTCTAGAAGAAGAAGCGGAAGCTAAAACAAAAACAAATAAAATCGCAAATTCACGATTCTTCTTCCAATACAGATCACAAACAACTGAAATGTATCAAATTGAGGAAATAAAGAAGTGGATTAAAGAGAAAGAAGGGAGTTACAGAGAACATAGAAGGAGAAGCGCGACCCAAAGGTTGGAACAAGTTGGGAAAGAAATAGGGGAAGAGAATAACGGAAACTGCAGCAAGAGCTGATCTTTGAGAGTGGTTGAGTTGATCGAACAAGTGAAGCTTCATTGCCACAGTTACGATTCGATTATTAAGAACACTGAATCATGCAAATGGAGTTTCAGTTATAGTGATTCATGAAATTGAATTATCAAAGCAATGACGCCTATGCTAGGAAGAATGATAACTGATTTTGGTTGCATCAACCCCGCGAGCATACTAACTAGAATCTCAATTTAACTTTTAAAATTTTTTGATATTACGATTTTAAATGAGTTTATTAATTTTATGAAATTTGTATTAAATTTGACGATTTTACGATTTAAATATTGTTAAGATTTTACGTTTTATGTTTTTTATTAGATCATCTTCAATGAAAAAAAAATTGAATTGTGTCCAGGGATGAAAATAGCTTATGAAAGCTGTCTTTTAAAAGATAGCTTTTTAAAAGCTGCAGCACTTGTGTTTGGTAAAATCAAATTAAAAATGACTTTTAATAAGTACAAGCACCACAATTGTGTTTGGTAAAACAGCTTTTAAAAGTTAAAAAAATTATAATAAACATGTTTATAACAAAAAATAATTCCTTTTTTCAAATTTTTTAAAAATTTATATAATATTTTAAAATAAAATAATGTTAAAATAAAAAATTCATAATAAACATAAATATAATAAATAAATTTTTTTATTTTTTAACTTTAAAATTTTATATAAGTATCATAAAAATTTATTTAATCCTAAACATCATTACTAAAAATACTAAATTACCTAAATTACTATAACCTATTTTTTTCCACCAATCAAACTTGATGCTATATTATTTCGAACCATCTCCATAGTTCCAAGAAATTCATCTCCAACTTTTTCAACTCCATTTTCAGCTTCACCTTCATCACCATATCCATCTTCTTCTTCAAGCTCAACGTCCATCTGATCATATTTTTTAAACTTACGATCACTTGTAGAATAACGTCTAATGTAGTTATGCAGAGCCATTGTTGCAATAACAATTTGAATTTGTTTTTTATAGCTAAAACTAGGCATATCTCGTAAAATTTTTCATCTCTTTTTCCAAACTCCAAATGTACGTTCTATCACGCTTCTAAGTGAAGAATGAGCATAGTTATATATTTCGTAGTATCCAGAAGGTCCATTAACACGACGAAATTCTGGCAAATGATATGTTGCTCCTTTGTATGGTCCTAGATAACCTTTCTTTTCTGGATAGCCTGCATCTACTAAATAGTATTTACCTGTATATTATTAAATGAAAGAAAACATGATAAGAAATTAAATCTATATATGGAGTATATAATTTAATCTTAAAGATTATCAAGTATTACCTGGTGGAGGTTTTGGAAAGTTCAACTCAGATGTACCAATTGCATGTAAAAATACTCTTGTATCATGAGCTGTCCCTTCCCAACCGGCCAAAGCAAAAGTAAATTCCATATCAAAATTACATGCAGCCATAACATTTTGGGTTGGAATTCCTTTTCTACCAATAAATCGAATTTGGTCTTCAGTAGACACAATTACTGGCACATGAGTTCCATCTATAGCACCAATTGCATCCTATAATTAACATGATTAGAATATCAATTTTACAAATACTATAAAACAAATTTAATACCAACACATGCAATGAAAGATAATAATTTTTTTGTAATTATTTATAATACTTTTTAAAATAAATAATATATAAATTACCTTAAAGTGAGGCCAATATCTATCATCATTCCTTAATTTTGTAGGCACTTCTTTAAAATCACGATCCTTTGGTTGTATAATGTCTATGGCCATTTTGCACACAGCTTGTAGCACTTCTTCAAATTTTTGACTTATTGTTTCACCGGAATGTTGAAACCGCTCCTTAGTTGACTTATTTGAGTTTCCACCTCCTAGTACAAATAGGAACATTGCTAGCATTTCTGCAGCACTTATTCTCCTTGAGGCACATAAACCATAGTTTGTTTCTAAATCATAGCATAGTCTTTTGAAAACATCTTTTTCCATCCTAAACATGCTGCAACAACGACTATTATTTCCTTCTAATATCTCTTTAAGCCATTTGTTTCCTGTTTGTGTAGAAGTCATGCATGGTCTTTTATAGATATACTTGTTATAATATTGGAAGACTAAACATACTGTGGAAGTTAAAACTCGATCAAATTCTTCCTCTTCCTCTTCATCATAATCAATTTCCATATTCCAATGCACTGTATAATAACTATATTAAAAGAAAGAACACAAGGATTAAAAAAAATAGAATAATATATCAAGAAATGAAAGTCTTGTAATTTTTATTTGCAATAAAAAAGATCAAATAAAATAAACAAATCCAAGCAAATGAATGTAAATAGCAGACATAACTCATGGTCTATAAAATGAATGTAAAAAAATATTAAAAAAGCTTTGTAAATAAACTGTTCTCCTTCTCCTCTTGGACATTCTTTTCGTTCATTAACCACGCAACTTTGACTTCTTTATGCTTTAAGGCAACGAACAACTCTCTTTTATCTTTATCCAAGAAGAGTCGAGTTGCAAACATATAAATTTGTCCAAGTGGATCTATATCCGGTATAGCATCCAGTTCTTCTATTGCTTGAGTTATACTAGGTCCCAAAGTATCATTTTTATTGGAGCTCCTACGTTCCACAGCCTCACAAAGTCTATCAATTTGGTGTGACAATTTCTGAGCACCTCCAACTTTTTTTGCTTTCTTGTAAGTATTAGCATTAGTGAAATTTTCCCTTTTTCTTTTAATGTTTATAACACTAGACTCAGGCTCTATATCAGAATCCTCACTATCTTCAAGTTGTGTATCTTTCTCAATTGAAGAAGGAACTATTCCGGAAGATGGAGTCCAAGCATCTTCTCCTGTTGCAGCTGTTCTTTGAAACATCCTATCCAATGTTGCCTCAAAATCTGGATGAATCCCTTCTTTTCTAAATTTTTTAGCCTTTGGAATAACCTACATAAAATATTGATACTTAGTACTAATTATATATATATATATATATATATCAATATGTATGCTACTATGCTTACCAAACTAAGCTTAAGAATACTAACCGCTAATTTTTTAGCCCACCACTCTTCACTTGCATCAATTGTCTTTTTAGCAGAATCCCATCCAAGTCCAGTCTCGTTCCCTTTCAATTGCTTTCAATTCTTCCAATCTACTTTCAACTGATCCCATTTGTTTCTCAATTGTTTTCTATTATATTCTTTTCCCGTAGCTTTTGTAAATTCAGCTATCAATTGTTTCCAACCTTTGGTATCAAAATGTGTGCCCGGTTTGCTACCAGCTTCAATACTTTTCACACACAAAGCACAAAAGATATCTACTAGATTTTTGTTCCATTGTGCAATTTCTTTTCCATCATTTTTTTCTTCAGATGTGATCAAATTCATTGTTGTATCCATCAAAACTTATCATATGATAACAAAAAATTATTCCATAAGTTTATACAAAAATTGAAAGATTGAAAACAAAGTAAATCATAAAATTTTAAGTCAGGTATAACTAAATAGTTGTTATGTGCTACATAATAATAAACTTTATAAAATATTATTATCAATTAATAAGACTAATAAACATACAATATTATTCTATTCTAGTAGGCCAATAATAACACAGGAACCAGATATATTATAAAAACAAAAGAATCATAGAATAATTAATTAACATTACTTGAAAAAAAAACACAAGAAACAATAAACTGATAATATGATTCATGAATCAAATTTTGGAGTTCTAATTGAATTAATTAACACTTTATTTTGATACTAACTCAAATTTTAGAGACTAATAATTAACATATTTACTTGATTTATTCTCTGTACTAATATAAATAGATTTTTCATTAGTCAATAATAAAATTTGTATGTAATCCAATGTTAGTACTGGGTACGTTCATTACCCACCTATATATATTGGCTCACCTTTACAGATCACAAAAAATAGGACACTTATCTCAAATAAACTACTCTTATGATTATATATCTATATTTACATATGTATATACATGTTATTATAATTTGGACTAATGTTCATGCAAAAAAATTTTTATGATTGGTTTTCATAAACCATATCAACCTCTTCCCATTTCAAAGAACAGAGAAAAACAAATATAATAGATCTACTGAAAAAATACAAAATTAACGCAAAAAAATAACATAAATAGATAGAAGTTCATACCTAATATGTGATAGAGATGTATTTGTATTGAAATTTGTGAAGATTAGGTTGAAAAATAAAAAATATATGAAGATTGTATTTTATTATTCTCTCTTATTAATTTCTAGACCCACTTATAAAATTAAAAATGAGAAATTATATTTTATTCTCTCCCATAAAAAAAAATAGAGAGAATCCATTTCCCAACCCTATATCCTTGGAAACTTTGCTATTGACTCTTGTTGTAAAATATGGTTGACTTAAAAAAACAAATGATAATAAAACACTTATTTTTTTTAAAAGAAAATAGAGAATTATTCTCCAAAAAACAAGACAATTTATTTGTGATCCCACTTTAGGCCATGTCATCGCTATTTTCATTTTCATGCTGTGCGAAGCCAAAGCCAGAAACGATAACGTGTGCGCCGACATCGTTTTCAATTCCAATTCCAATGTGTGTGTTTGTTCTTTCGTGCTAAGCTTCAATCTCAAAGAGGACTTAGTTCTGAGGAATATTCCTTCTTCCTTTCCTTTTGTTTCTTCCCTCAAAGCTTGGAATATCGCAAACTCAGAATCATACTTCGTTTGCATCACTCAGGTGTATGTAACTAACTCGCATATCAATTTTCACTTCTCTCTCTATAATCGATGGTTTCATGAACTTAGGTTTACTCATGTTTATTTATTTTATCAAATTTTCTCTTTTTTGAGTAATTTGTTTGGCCTGAAAATATCTCAGCTTATTTTAGACTTTTAATTGCTGATAAAACTGCTAAAGTATGGATCTTTGGATTTTTACCCCCTTTTTTTCTTCCCTTGCAAAAATAAAACAACTATTTTTCTTGTCTGCTAAGGTGGTTATGTTCAACTTTTTTTCTTTCATGCAGTTCTAATTGTCCTTTTTTCTGTTACAGCTGTTTTTCAGATTGAAAGGATAAACTAGTTTGGAACTGTTACTATACGATGTTGTGCTCATTTCATCATCATCACCTTGGGCTTCAGTTCCATTCAACAATGGCCTATTCGGGTTCACATAGGCTACACAGCAATATCGAAAGCTGCGGTTTTTGTCATGTATGTTGTTATTATTTAATTTGATTTAGATTTGATTTGTTTTCTTAAAGAGTTTGCCTTCTTTTAATCTACAATGCTGAGTTTTATTTATTTCTTTACAGAAGCCCATGTGTGCAGATCGATTGTGTTTTGTAAATATCAATCATTCGCCAGAGTGTTTGGTATGACCCTACTGCTTTTGCTTCTTGAAATCTCCTGTGTATGCATATTGTTGGTAGTTTTATTTTTCTGAATTCCTGTTGCCTTCCAGTTTGAGATACTCTCATTCGCGTCACTTCTTCTATACGGTTATTGTACTAGATGTATGCCTTCTTTTGTTCATGGACTAAATTGATGATGAACTTTGTTTGACAGAGGCGGGATTCTTCTGCACTTATCCTATCCAGAGTACATGTCCCACTTAGGCCCTTACGATGTGTTTCGGTGTGCCAGTCCACACTAATACCAGCTGGAGGGTGTGAGGCTCCACTCAGGAATTTGGCTACTATTTCTTTATCAAGGTTCCCCTCTATTTTGTTCCCAGTAATTCAGAGAAAGTTCGACAAATTCATTGAAAACATGTCCATGTGTTTATTTATGGCAACATCACTTTCATATTATGTTATGAACTTGATATTTATGTTGGGCATCTGATGCCACTGAGCTATGGTTCCCTTTGAGAAGTAGTGGGTAGAATTGGGTAATTGATCAAACCCCAAGAATACCTGATTAAAGCTTGAACTTTTGATACTAAGTTCATTTATTATGACAGTTATATACACATGCTGCTTGCATAGAGTTTTATCTAGTGCTGAATTCAGCACATCTCTTCCTTTATCACCTATCTATTGCAGAACACAATCTCTGTGGACATACTTACGTTTTTAATTAATTTATTTTCAAATTAATGTAGGCCACAGTGCACTATATCAGGAAAACCCATTGTACAATTTGTACATCAATTCATCCCTGCCCTTGGTATCATTGGTTTTGCTGTCTGGGGTCTAGAGCCACTTCTGCGCCTGAGCAGGACTCTATTTCTGCAAGTTAGCATCTAATCTTTGTCTAAATTAAATCGAATGCCAGCATTAGTTAACTTCCTGTTTGGTGACATAGTGACATGTTTTCAGAAGACTGACAAAAGTTGGAAGAAAAGTAGTTTGCGTTATTTAATGAAATCTTATCTTCAACCTTTGCTGCTATGGACAGGGGTTATGCTCATATGCAGGTAATCTCATAGTTCAACAGGTATTTTTCTACTGGAAACTTGAAGAACTCTAATGCTATCATAAACTCTTTCAGGGATTTAGATCCATTAGTCTTACCATCAGAAACCAGTCAGGCTGTGAAGCAACGGCTGCTGAGTTTTGTGAGATCCTTGTCAACAGTCCTTACATTTGCTTATTGTTCTTCAAGGTAGATGTTATTTCTCAGAATTATGTCCCACAATTATTGTTATATTAACCAAGTTACTATTATATTGTACCTTTTGTAAGTCAAGCTTCTCTTTCTTGTTTGGTAATGATAGTTGCACACCTTGATTGATGTTCAATTTTTACCCTATTAATTAAATTAAAGTATGGAGAAGATAGAAGGAGGAAAAGTATGTGGGGTTCACATTCAAATCAATGGTGGTGGATTGGGTGTATAAAGTGAAACACCTATCTAGGTGTAGAATTATCATTTTCCTTTCTTGTTATCTGAACTCGAAGTAAAACACAAACTATTATGCAAATTTAAAACATTTAAGATAGTATAGAAGGAAAAATAGGAAGTACAGAGAAATGCTGGGTTCTATCTGCTTGTCATAGATAATTCTATTCTATTTTATTTTGATAATGGTTACACATTTTATTTGATTGATCTTGTTATTTTTTAATAATATTATTCCTATTTATTGTTGCCTTGTAGTTGTAAAATAATTATTTTGGTTCTTTCTATGATGTATTTGGAATCTGGTGTGTTGTTTCAATTATAATCTAATATGCACGTACTACTTCTTTCAGCTTAATTAAGCAAGCACAAAAAAGTTGTATGGAGATGAATGACTCCAGTGATGAAAGGAATGTATGTTTCTTTCTCTTCTCCTTATCATTATTCCATTCTCCACATAACATTTTGCTGCAATAATGATTAGTTATTTTTTGTTTTGAGATCACTTAATTGAAGCTTTAAATTAGTTGTGTTATCAAGTGAAGTTTCAAAGCAGTCAACTATTAGTGAATGAAGATTTGTATGTGACTAAGATTTACACATAACTTTGAGTATGCAGGCTAAACAAAGCAGTGTTGTAGCCTTGTAGGGCATTTTTTCTCAGTTTCATCTTGTCAACTCTTGAGGGCATTCCTCAAGCGTAAACACAAATCTCACTGAAAGTTGTGTGAATGACAGATGAGGATTGATTTTACTGGTAAAGCTTTATATACTGCAATATGGGTAGCTGCTGTGTCACTGTTCATGGAGTTGCTGGGATTCTCCACACAGAAATGGTTGACTGCTGGTGGTTTGGGCACAGTATTGCTTTCGCTTGCAGGTCGTGAGGTACAGTATAGGATCTCCAATACTGTTCATGAGAATCATTAAGCCTATCATTTGCTTTTTGTGGATCATCCTTTATATTAAGTTTAATAAGTCTCTCTTGTTTACTGCTGTTTTAACTTCACTTTCTGTGATGCATTCAGATATTCATGAACTTCCTTTCAAGTATAATGATTCATACAACTCGACCATTTGTTGTGAATGAGCGGATTAAAACAAAGATTAAAGATGATGAGGTTTCTGGTAGAGTTGAGGTTGGTATCTCTTATTCATACATTTTCCCTGTAAGAATAGTTTTTATTATAAATGATATTTTGTTTTCTTATATATTCAATTTTCCAATTTCCATATTTTTTATAGCATGTAGGCTGGTGGTCACCAACAATTGTTAGAGGTGCTGATTGTGAAGCAGTACATATTCCTAACCAGAAGTTGAGTGTAAACATTGTAAGGAATCTTAGTAAGAAATCTCATTGGCGCATCAAGACTCATCTTGCCATCAGTCACTTGGATGTTAACAAGATCAATGTGAGCACTCTTGGATTACTTGCTTTAAAACTTGTTGAGGGACTTTATTTTGGCTATCTCATTGTGTGAAAGCTAAGGTAATCTCTTAACTAAATTTTTTGATGTAGAATATCCTAGCTGATATGCGCAAGGTTTTGGCTAAAAATCCTCAAATAGAGCAGAAAAGATTGCATAGAAGGGTTTTTCTGGAGGATATCAATCCAGAAAATCAGGCTCTTATGGTAGGTACCCTTTTTTTGTGCCCATTGTTTTTTGAAAAATTGAGCTCATAAGTTCATATATACACAATCACTCCCAGGGCTTGGCCCATATAAAAAGCCGCTAAACTGGCGCCCAGGCTAGCCTAACCACTACATAGGTCCTAGCTTTCGGGTGTACTAACACAAGTGAGAGACTAACTATCAGATAATGTCAGACTAGAGCGTCATCAAAAGAATGCCCCTTCTGCTGTCAAACTATCTCTACACGTGGCCGTTCGGAGAATCGCCATGAGGCTCGTCCATCTCCTCATCCTGCTCTATCTCTATCTCAGGATCCTCCTCTTCCTTATCATCCGCAGCTACAACTATACCCTCAGATCCACCAGAAACACTGCTGTCACTGTACAAAACCATTCGCGAGCACAGGTCCGTTCGCGTATATAGGAGCTACCCCACCGTCCGGTAGTGCCGGCTCATCAGGCTGTGGAAAGTCGGGGATCGGCTCAGGGGGAAAATCCCACTCTGGTGGTATCACAGGTATGTAGTCACCAGCTAACTCGGGGACATCAGGAATGATAGGCTCAGGTTCCACCTCATTCAAAGGTTGAGCTGGTATAGGGTGTCCGGGATCATCAGGAAAAGGATGTCCAGGTGCGTCAGGATGTAACCAAGATAAGGGAAAATCGTAAGGAGCATCGGGGTCAAAATGCGGGCTAGACAGAGGATGTTGAAAAGCTTGATTAGGTAACGCATATCGTCTAATACGAGGCTCCAAACCCATAATGAAGTAACTGTGATGTACCGGATCCTCGTAGACGGTGGGGTAGCTCCTATATACGTGAACGGACCTGTGCTCGCGAATGGTTTTGTACATAGTGACAGCAGTGTTTCTGGTGGATCTGAGGGTATAGTTGTAGCTACGGATGATGATGAGGAGGAGGATCCTGAGATAGAGATAGAGCAGGATGAGGAGATGGACGAGCCTCATGGCGATTCTCCGAACGGCCACGTGTAGAGATAGTTTGACAGCAGAAGGGGCATTCTTTTGATGACGCTCTAGTCTGACATTATTTGATAGTTAGTCTCTCACTTGTGTTAGTACACCCGAGAGCTAGGAGCTATGTAGTGGTTAGGCTAGCCTGGGCGCCAGTTTAGCGGCTTTTTATATGGGCCAGGCCCTGGGAGTGTCATGTAAATATTAGCTACGTAGGATGACGAGGATGTAAACTGACTTGATCTTGTGTAAACGCTACATGTTTTGTTATAGTGTACATGATGTATATTATCAACTGTGTTTCTATGTTTCTTTATGCTTCCTTTCTATTTCTCTCAATGTATGCCTTTTTATTTTACCTTGTTATCCGCAACAATATAAAAAAAAAAAAAAGTTACTCGTAAAGCTGGCATCGCTCTAACAAGGAACAGGCTCATATGTTTTCCTTCTGTTTATCTTCAATATATGCTTTTAAAGGCATTTTCAAGGCTTATCTTTAGATGCATCTTGTAACATAATCTAAGGCAAGATGCCCTCAAGGCTCAAGCTTAGGATGAAAAGCTCTGCTTTCCTATGCCTTTTCAAATTTTCAAGTGAATGATCTCCAAGTTAGAAAAGAAACAGTTTCAATTTTTAACTAAATATAAATTGACATATATAGGTAAAGAAGACTTAAATTTTTATCTTAAATAATTTGGGACAGACTATTAAGCAGCTCTGGTTCATATTGCTGAAGACTACTAAATTCTGCTTCACAATCATACATGTATCATAATGCTTATTGAACACCAGTTACGCTCTGAGCAACTTATCAAGTTTCTATTCATTGTATCTTGGGCTTCCTGTTCTTTTTACATCTATTCTTGTAATTTGGATGTTTAAGGCATCTGATTAGTTAGCATTTCTTTCATTGTAACTTTGGAATATGCAGAAATCTATTTTTTGTCTGCCTTACTAATTAATTACAAGTTCTCGATTTTCTCCTTTTTTTCATTTCTCAACTGCCATGGTTTTTTCTGTTACAGATATTAATATCTTGCTTTGTTAAAACTTCACATTCCGAAGAGTACCTTCGTGTTAAGGTGAGTCTTGATTGATTATAGCAGCTGTTGATGCATAAAGCATGATGGTTTAATGGTGGAGACTCACATGCAATTTGTCTTCATGTGAAGTTGACAGTTAAAAACCGTTAGATGATAATTTAGTCAAACATATCAAATCATCTAATAGTTTTCAACTACGAACTTCACATGAAGACAACTGCATGGAGTTTTTACCTAATTTAACATATGTCTATAGATGTTTTGTAATGCAGCTCTTTCAACTCAATTGTAATAGTATTCTCAATCCCTGTTATGCTTTAAAACTCATCTGTAATGGTCTCCAATTAGTTTTACTTCTATGTATTCCTTGATAAGGGGCATTTAGTATCAGTTACGGATAAGTGGCTTACTTAGGTAACTGACAAGCAATTTTTGTAATAAAAACAGGAGGCTATTCTCTTGGATCTTCTCAGAGTTATCGATCATCATGGAGCTCGACTAGCGACCCCCATCCGCACAATTCAGAAGATGTACAGTGTCACTGATTCAGAAGCCGATCCATTTGATGAGAACCTATTCACTCGTTCCAGAGCTAAGGCTAACCGTCCATTCTCATCAAAGGATTCACCTTACAATGTTAAGCCTTCAATTCATTCGAACATTACAAACGAGAAGGATACCAAGTTTGAGGAAACCTTGACATCTGACTTAAAAGTAGATGACGACTTTGCAGGGCCATCAACCTCCACATCCAGTGTAAACTCCAGCAACGAGAAATTTAACCCTTCTGAATCCAAAACCAAGAATATGGATCGTGACAATTCGGTCCAGAAGACATCCAAATCCATGCAGCCCAAGGAAAAAGCAGGAAGTGCAGGAAACAGGACATCACCGGAATTTTTGTTGACTTCCAAGAAGTCAGGCAGAGGAGATGCTACTAATTCTGTTACCTCTTCACCATCAAAGAAAGGTGAAGAAAAAGATAAATCTGGTGGCTCATCATCATCAACTATTCCTTCCTTGAAAGAGAATATTGTTCTTGATGCTGCCTTGCTGGGAGCGAAACGAACACTTGAAATAGACGACAAAATTAGTCCACCTATCGCTGCAGAGCCTCCAGAATTCGCTATCCAACAGAAAGGATGTGAACCTCGTGGAATTAAGGATCACAAGGGTTGTAAGAAGTCTCCTAATGCTAAGCAGAGTGATTAGATGGATAGTCTCCTAATGCTAAACAGAGTGATTAGCTGGATAAGCAGAGTTTAGATGTGTTGTTTTAAACATATAAGAGAGCCTTTTTCCTTGAACTGTGCAAAAATGATGCAGCTGTTATTTTTATGCTGGCATTGTGCATTGTATTCTTTGTACTTGATTCCCCTTATGTAAATAACTGCTGGATTTGCACCCCCAGTTAGAACCTTCTGTATATCATCAAAGCAAAGAAAGCATTTTTGCTTATGAGATACTCCCAGATCGTACCATGAGCTATCAAAAACTCTCATAGAAGCATAAAGTTGTGTTTTCCTAAGGTCAAATGCGATATCAAACCAACCAGACTTTTAGTTTGTACTTTGATTTATTCAACCATTAAAATTTATGGTTAATCAACAAAATTGTTCTCCAGTTGAAAATGTTTAAACCGGAAATTTAGATAGTCATATTGAATATCTTATCACCTATAGTTTTGATCTTTGGTTTCAGAAGGTAATAGAGTTGAAGATTTGTGATTCCTTGCTTCAATGACTGTAGCAACTTGAGCAGCTTTCTTAGCTTTCTGGGGATTTAAGCACAGCCATTGTCTATGGTTTGTTGAATGTATATCTTATAAGGGAATTCTTTTGGTAGTTACTACAAATAGTGTTGCCTCATTCAACTAGACACTGACATTAATAAGTCAAAAGTTATATAAATGCAAGCATTAAGAATGCTTCCAAACCCACCTAGACAGAGAAATTTTTAACGGCCCTTTTCAAACTCATTCTGAATGACAAACTCCTAAATGGTAAACACTAAACACTCACGTTTAAACAGCTTCTGTAGGAGCAGATTTGAACAGAATAGTGCTACATTTTAATTTATAACCAATGAAAGAACAATTACTACAAAACAAACAAACAAACAAAATGTTCCACATTGCATTCAGATTTCCATGTTCCCTGAATAGAACAAAATCATATTGGTTTTCATCCAAAAAAAGAAAAAAGGAACACAGAAAATGTTTTCTGAAACTAACCGCAACTTAAAACCATAACATTTTAACCATCTCAAACCATCCTCCGGGGCCTCCCTCGCTTCCGCGAACCCACACTACCCGAAACATCAACCGCCGCAGGCGCCACCGCAACTGGCACCGGTTGCTGCATGCAATCGGAAGCCACCGTTTGCGGCGCAGCATTTCCATTGGATTTCAAGCTCTCAAAGACAAAACCCATCGGAAAGAAGCCCCAATTGCAATAATACTTCTCCTCACCAGGCACCAACGGCGGCATAGCAGTAACCGCAGCACCGTGAAACGACCTCTCGCAATTGTCGTTTTGGCACCTCAAGCAACACCCCTCGTAAACCCTAGGGTATTCATACATCAAGTAACAGTACGGACACGCCGTCCAGAAGTTCCCCGAATAAGGATCGCTCCCCCTCGTCCGATAAGACGGACCAGGCGTCGGAAACGAGGGCGAATGCATGCTGGGCGAAGGGGAAGCGGTTCTTGTCAGGGTGGAGGAGGAGGGCGAGCCTGCGGTAGTTGGACCTGATGACGTGGAGGTCTTGAGAGTGTAACACGTCGACTTGGAGTATTTGGTACCACTGCGGGGTGTTATCGGTGGTGGTGGCGTCGGAGATGAGGAGGACGTCGGCGATGGCAAGGATCTGGTCGGAAGTTTCTAGAAGGGGCTCGGTTTCTTGGGCGAGGATGGCGAAGTCTTTGGCGCCGTTGAGGTCGCGGTTCTGTAGAAGCTTCTCTGCGATTCCTATCAGACGTTCAGCTTCTTCTTTGTTGTTGTCGTTGTTCTGCATATTTTTTTTTTCTTAATTATTGCAGTTTCGTTTGGTTAGGTTTGTTGTCTGAGATGGGCCTCAGCCAACTGTCTCGGTTTGAAATGCTAACTAACTCTCTCTTCGGAAAGAAGCACTTTTATTACGCAAATTATTTTTTATATTGGGTGGGGAACAGTATTTTGCAGATTCATTGATGGTAAACGTGTTAATGTCAAATACTCAAATGTAATACTGTTTAACGAGTAATTAGTTAAAATCTGTTTTCAAAATTTTAAAAGTGGAAATTTTAATTAAAAAAAATATACAAAAATATTTTTAAATATTTTAATAGATAAATCAGTTTTCAGTCTATTTTATGACAGAGTAATTAC
>NC_029791.2:122752945-122757519 GCF_000816755.2 Arachis ipaensis | reverse complement strand
ATATATTTAGTTTTTAAAAAAAATTAATACAAAAATTAATTTCTAACATTTTGTCTGTCAGACATAACAGAATTTTTCATCTATTTTCTGACATAACTCATTAACGAAAAATTTAAATTTGACTTTTTTTTTGTTAACGTAGTTTTTGCACACATTATAAATAAAAAAAATATGTATGTGCCACATAGATGTGTATGTTAAATTTTTGAATTAATTGATAATTTGGTGATCAAATTTATATTCAAGTAAAAATAAAAGAATAACTTTGATTATACTTAATTCCTAGTTATCACATCAAGCTAAATTATATTAAATACAAAAATATTAAATAATTTCAACCTTGATTAGTTTTTTGTAGAATAATCTTTAATAACTTTATTGAACCACTTCTCTAATAATTAATATTTAGATCACTTTTTAATGAAAGACGTATCTAATTTGGAATTAGAGAATACTCAACATAACAAAATAAAACATACAAACAAGAAGACACAAAATTAAATAAACTACAATAATATGGTTTTAATTTAAGAGAATATGAGACTCAGTACATCTATTTTTGTTAGATTTAGAATTATGTATGTAGTGAAGATAGTTCAATAAAAAAAAATTTGAAAAAAATACCATATTAAAAATCAAATAAGTTTAACATAACCTTAAAAGTTAATTTGATTATAATATCTACTAATATTCTTTTTCTAATAAACATTTGAAGAATTTAGTAAGTCATGCAGGAAAATAGACAAGCGACTATTATGTCTAACGGAAAAAATGTTGGGATTGATCTGTGTATTAATTTTTTTGGAACTAAAATATTTACTTTTAAAATCTTTAGAGACTGATTTGGATAATTACTCTACCGAAAAATGAATTGGGGACTGACGGATTAAAATCTTGAGGATGTTTTTGTATATTAATTTTTTTTAAAGACTAAAATGTCCACTTTTAAATTCCTTAGAGACTGATTTGAATAATTACTCCTATTTAATTTAGAGTGTAAAAACTGAATTTACTTATTTTTGAAGAGTAAAAATCGGACCATATACAATTTATGAATTTCGAAATAAAAAATATTCACAATAAAAAAAAACAGATTCTCTGGTTTAATATTAAAGAATTATTAAAAATCCTCCTACAAAGTAATTGGATGGTCCAATCACATATTTTTATACAAATAAAAATACCTACATAACCAATATAACTAAATTGCACACCAGTCTTTATCCATAATAAAAAAATTGAGCCTTTTTATGATTGTTTCCAATAATAAATGATATAAGGAGATAGGAACAAAAAATAAATAAATTGTTGGAATAAATTAATTTTGTACTTATTAAAGATGAATTTTGGTTGACGAAACTAAAAAAAATTCCAAAAATTTTTGAAAAAAATTCTAAATTGCTCTTTCTAACCTACTTTATCTCAACCCAATTCTAAACTCTTTACAATTTCTCAAATCTTTTCTCATCCAACTCTCATTTCTAACTACTTTCATTATCACTATTGCTGCCTTTTTCATTGCCACAATTGTCATCCTCGCTTTCTCTTTACCACCACCATCGCACAAATGGATTTAATAGTCAAAGGCAATCTCACAAAAAGTAAATAAATAAATAAATAAAGAGAAAATAAGTGGAGGTTCTTCGTAACATTGAGGCGAAGGTGGTTATTTAATGCACTAAATAGCTCAAACATTTGACCAAAATTGACAGTACTGTTATGAGAATACAATGCTACATTTGCCACTGTTACCGATAGCCATTCTGACGGTGTATCATGAGGCGAAAGTCATCGAAGCTCAACCATCAATAATAAGGTGAGATGTCACTAACATTTGGTGGCGCACGTTTATATTACTAACTCGCTTTATTACTGATGGACAGACTGTCAATATTATATATACCGCGTTATTATAAATAACAAATTTTTTATATTAACAGCTAGGTCTTCGATAATCTTCAACGAATATAATAATTCAATGATCAGGACTCCCGTGCCGGCGATCTTCATCATCGACTCCATTTGTAGGGATAATGAAGGGAAATTTGTGAGAACCTATGGTTTCCAATAGGATACTAGCAAAGGGAATGAATCGTAAATCGATCTCACGGCACAGCTCTAGAGATTTAGATAATCATGTGTTTTATCGTGTTAACCTTGGTTCAAAGTCTAATCTGCACTCGTTTATCATAGTCTCAATCTCTCGTTAACTATGTCATTGTTTGTTTTAGTAAACAAGCAACAATAAATAGTAAGTACAAAAAATCACAAAGCCCTGAAAATAGAGAATAAACACAGAGAAAATGCGACAACTAGTATGATGCACGTCTATCATACGCAGGTCGTGAACTCACACATCAGTTGACTACCTGCAACCTGACGTTACCGGAGACCAAGTTCGAATATAATTTTTCAACTGTGTACACTCAGCATGCGTATCTCATGGGTGAAACCATGTACATTCGAGATTCTTGGCAATCATCGCAAAGCTTGATTCCACAATATGCTCCCAGTTGAGAAGCAGAACTTATCATAAAAGTGGGCATCCCCACATCATTGCACTATGCAATTGGGACCAAACCACTATTCTTATCAGGTACATACTCAGAATAGGGTACATTCCGAAAACTTAAAGTTAGCTCACCCTTTCTGTCAAACTTGTCACTTTATAAGATCCAATCCGGTCCTTGTCCATTTTCACGAAGGACAAAGCGATCCCTGTCCAAAAAAAAAGGGACACTTCGATCCTCTACCTTTTTATTTTGGGACAATACGGTCCCTCTGATAAAAAATTTATTAAATAATAATAAAAATTAATTTTGTGGGGGTTTTATTTGTATTTTGTGGGGATTTTAAACCCCCACAAAAATCTTTTCAACAATATAACCAATTACTACCATTATTACCATTATCTTTTTCATCCTCTATTATTTTTATTGTGTAACCATACTTTATCATCATCATTATCTCCGCTACCGTCATCATCACCAATACCAATATTATCAATATTAAAATTCTCTTCTTTCATTTCTTATTCGATGTTATTTTTTTCTTTTAAAAGGTATTGTACTATAATTACTTTTTTTTTGTGGCATCATTTTTATCAATGATTTTTCTTCACTTAACCACCATTGATGAAGGAATTTTTTAAAAACAAAGTTATTAATAATTTGTGAAAGTTTAAACCCCACAAAATACAAATAAAACCCCCACAAAACTAATTTTTATTATTATTTAATAATTTTTTTAACAGAGAGACCGTATTGTCCCAAAATAAAAAGGTTGAGGGTCGAAGTGTCCCTTTTTTTTGGACAGGAATCGCTTTGTCCTTCGTGAAAATGGACAAGGACCGGATTGAGTTTTACTCTTATAATTTCACAGTGAACTTTCTCTTTATCTGTGAGAAACATTTTTTGTCCTTAGTCTTTTACATATAAATTTTATGTCATTTTATTCTCTAAGAGACTATTTTGCTCTTAGTCTCTGTAAATATTGACATTTATACCTTTAAATTCTTTTATGTTGACCATAGTGTCTTTTAATCTTGAAAGAATGGACAAAAGTACACATAAAATTTTACATAGTGGACAGATGTACACTCTATTTTTTTTAATGAGTCATGTGTATACACCAATATCAAATTCGTTGGTCATGTCTATCTTTTTATTTTCTGAAAAACTTTTCCGCCAATTGTTGCTGTCACGTGGCACCTTATTTACCATGGTGACATTGTGCACTGTGTGACATGGCTCTTTTGATGATACAATAAAAAATAATTGTCAAATTATTAAATTTATTAAATTAGAATAAAAATTTTTTTACAAGTTACAATGTTTTTTCATTCTCTTCCCTTTCCTCTCAAGAAATCTGTCTTTCTCTTCATTCTCTTCTTTCGTGGTCTTCGTTCTATGAGATTAAAAAGAAATCTTCTCTCTAAACCTTCTTTGCGTCTCTCATAACAGGGATTTGTAAAACCTAAAGTACCAAATATCACAATCTCAACGAAGGAAGAACATACATCATACTTATGCGAGGTTATGGTGGCTCTTTTTCTGCGCCGAAAAATAGAAAGAAGAAGAAGTTCGACTACAACAACAGCAAGTGTCTACATGGACTTGACACAGTGATGCTTGAGTCTGCGACAGAGTAGAACCCAAGAAGATTATTTTTTCATTGTCCGTAATAGGAGGTATGTGATTTCTTGTTATGTTTATGATGATAAATGCTATCCATCTTATGTGAAAATATTGAAATTGCCTTCGAATTCATAAATGCATAAAATTGAATTAAGGTGTGATTATTTTGATTGGGATGATGAAGTTGTTGACATTGAAAAAGATTGGTAAATTCAGGAGCAGAGTGAAAAAAGTAAATAGAAGTTTGTAGAAGAAAGTAAATAGAAGGTCGGAGAAGAGATGAAAAAATATTGCAGAAAATTGATGGAATTAATCAAGAATTGAAGAGTATTAGAAATTGGATTTAGTGTGTATAAAGTTGAGAAGGAAGGAAAGAGAATGAAGAGACGTAATAACTTATAATTTTTTTTATTATTTTAATTTAACAATTATCATTAT
>NC_029791.2:122745116-122752711 GCF_000816755.2 Arachis ipaensis | reverse complement strand
CAAAGTGTGAAAATTTATGTATACTTTTATTCATTCTTTCTTTAATCTTTTAAAATGACCATTATGTCCCTTATTCTCTTTACATGATTCATTTTACTTAATTATTTTTATATCCTTCTTTCTTTAAAATTACATATTTATCTTTAATCTTTTATAAAATGACTTTTATGTACTTAATTCATTAATCTTACATCTTTATCCTTTTTTTTATCTTAATTACCATTTTGTCTTCTAATCTTTTTTAAAAAGATTTTTATGTTTCTCTTTCTCAAAATTACTTTTTTACCTTTAATATTTTATGATATGACCATTTTATCTTTTATAATTCAATTCTTACCATATTAACCTCGTACTTTTTTAAAATGACTATTTTACTCTTATTAATTTTTAGTTTTACTATTTGAATTTTATATTTTTTTAAATAATTATTTTGCCCTTCTGTTACATAATTACTCATTTTAATCTTATATTTTATCAAAATAACCAATTTATTCTTAAATTTAACCTAAATGACCATTTTTATCCTTTTTTAGCCATAATTACCATTTTAATCTTATTCTTTTATTTTTATCTTAGTACTTTTTTATATTTATACTTTTATCCCTAAATTTTACTAAAATTATTTATATCCGAAACTTTATCTTAATTATATTTTTCCTTGAATCTTTTATATAATTATATTTTTATCCCTAAGCCTTCTATTTCATGTTTTTAAATCTAATATTTTATTATTTATACTTTTAACCTACTTTTTACTCTAATTTGCATATTCATCATACTTGGTGCATCATACATTTTGTACAGATTTAAATCTTGAGTTTATGACACTTTTAGCCTCTTTCACTCACTTTTTCTTCAATCTTTCGATCTTTTATGTAATTAACTTTAATAACCATCTCCTTAAGAGTTCTTTACTTGATTTTTAACTTTTATAAAATTATAATTTAGCATCAAGAATTTAATCATATTTAGGGGTGAACGTAGATCAGGTCGGATCTGATATGGCCAAAATCTTGCTCCGATCCGCACTAAGTGTAAACCCCACGTAATTAAGGAATAATTAGCCAATAAATTAATTATTAATCCAAAAAATTAGAAAATTAAATTTTTATTGATCCAGAGAGATAGAAATATTAAAAATATGAATTTCGACACTAATTTTAAAGATTTTGATCCAAAATTGGGCCAATGAGCAATGGATCGGATCTTATCCGCAGATCCGCAGTAAATATCTGCATCCGGTCCAAAAATTGCGGATACGATCCGATCCGCAGACTGATTGGATTGGATAGGATCCGATCCGCACCTTTTAAGGATCGGATCGCAGATATCTGCTCTACATCTGCATAAAAGATCCGTGGATCCGCATATCCGCACAATAATGATTAAAAAAAATAAATATATATATGTTAGTTTCTCAGCCACCCTAACTTAACCCTAATCTCACTTCACACTTCTCGCGCACTTCACCCTTCCTTCACGGTGCTGAAACCCCAAATCCCCAATCTCTCACCCCTAATCTCTCACCCATTTAGGCATTCACCCATAGCTGTAACCAATCCAACCATTCACCCTCGACACCAAACCACCCATCGGCAACTTCGTCTTCATCTTCCTGATCACCGTCGGAAGCTACTCGCCGGAGATCTCCTGATGTTCCTCCCTCTTCATGGCATGCTTCTTGTCGGAGCTGTTCCTCGCAAAGTCACGTAGTCAGGTTCATCTCCTTCATCGCGTTCTTGTTGGTCACCATTGCTTCCTCCGTGTTCGTGGTTCGTGGTTCATGGTTCATGATTCTCGCTGGCGTTCTCGTCCCTTGGCTCCCTTGGCTTGACAAGTGACAACCTCCGTTCTCAGTTCTCCGTTCTTAGTTCCAGGAGTCCTCTATTTCCAAAATCAACATCCTCTGCTTTGTTGACTCATTGTTTAGGACTTCAGGTAATTTTTTAATGAGCATCATTTGAATTTTGTGAATAATGCTCTTATTGTTATTGTGTTTTTTAAAGAATTCTGCTCCTGTTATTGTTTATATGAATTATGTGAGATGCTGCTGTTTTAATTTATATTTATACGATTTTATGTAATGATGTGAGATGCTGTTTGTAGAATTGTGTTGCTTGGAATGGCTGATAAGCAAGCAGTTACAAACAATACAAGTGGGTCTGAGGTAGGGAGCATTCCTACTCCACCAAATGTTGCTGCATCGACACCTTCTGACTCAGCAAAGGGAGGGGAATAAGTGACTAATCCAGCCTCAAGTGATGCTCCTTCTACCGAGATAGAGACACAGACAGGCCAACCAGGTAAAAGAAAGGCTAACAGATCCCCTTCTATTGTTTGGGATCACTTTTAAAAAATGCGGAGGAAACTAAGCTCAATGTAAACATTGCTTGAAATTGTTACAATGTCATAGTCGTAGGGATGTCACCTCTAATCTAAAAAAACACATTGGAACTTGTGCAAAGAACCCAGATAATCATGTTGATAAAAAACAAAAAAATTCTTGTGTTCACAAATTCTAATTTAGATGAGCCACAAGCATTGAAGGTAGTAAGTAGACTTTAACCAGGAGCGGTGTAGGCTTTCACTTTGTAAGATGATAATAATTGATGAACTCCCATTTAAGTTCGTAGAAAATACTAGAGTTAGAGACTTTTGTGGTGAGATGCAACCTCAATTTAAAATCCCGAGTCGTGTGACAGTTGCTAGAGATTGTGTGCAATTGTATGTAGAGGAAAAGACCAAACTTAAGTCCCTTTTTTGAACCATCAAATGATTTCTTTAACTACGGGCACTTGGATGTCTGTTTAAAACATGAATTATATGTGTGTAACTGCTCATTATATTGATGATGGATGGACGTTGAATAAAAAAAATATTATCTTTTAACTTGACTGTTGATCATACTGGTGCTACCATAGGAAAAGCGTTAGAGAAGTGCATGAAAGATTGGGGTATTTGGAAGCTTTGTACTGTAACTATAGATAATGCTAGTGCCAACTTTGTTGCTGTGAATACTTTGGTTAAAATTATGTGAGAATGGAATGGTTATACTATGTTGGGTGGGGAATTTGTCCATTTGAGATGTGCTGCCCATATTTTGAACTTAATTGTTTGCGACGGTTTAAAAGATTTAAGCTCTTCTATTGCTAGGATAAGAACTTCCTATAAGTTTGTGAAGTCTTCTCCATCTAGATTAGCAACCTTTAGGAGGTGCGCACTTGAGGCAAACATTACTAGTCGTCAAATAATTATTCTTGATGTGCCAACTAGGTGGAATTCTACCTATATGATGTTGGAAGTGGCTGAAAAGTTTGAAAAGGCATTTGCTCGTCTTGCGAGAAAAAAATGCTCATTTTGAGAGATATGTTGACGATGGGGGGCCTCCTAGTGATGAGGATTGGAGTAGAGCTCGTATTTTCATGCGGTTTTTGTAATTTTTTATCATGCAACTCTTTCATTCTCTAGTTCTTTGAATGTCACTTCAAATACTTTTTTTTCATGTATTGTGTAAGATATTATGCATTTTAAATAAATAGATTGTGAGTAATGATTTGGTGTTGCATGGGATGGCATCAGCTATGAAAGCTAAGTTTGATAAGTATTGGGATGATTCTGATCACCGTTACACTTCTTCTCCTTTGACTTCAAGTGACAAAGTCAATAAACCATCTCTAAATTATCTAGTGCTTGTTGCTATTTTTCTTGATCCCCGTTATAAGTTGGAATATATTCAGTTCACTTTGTCTGAGATGTATGGTGAAGGTGAAAAGTCTTTACGGATCTTCAAAAAATTGAAGGATATCATTGCTAAATTGTTTGAGAATATAGCATATGGTATCCACGCCCCCTGAAGATACTCAAGATACTAGCTTTTTTTCAGATACTACACCAAATCCTAGTTTAAACACGAGTGACAATGATAGCATTATGATTGAAGATCCTATGAGCAAGTGGAAACAAACACAAAGGATAAAGTTAAGTGAGCTCAAGAAGAATGAAATGGATAGATATTTGAAAGATGAAGTGGCGAAAGATTTTAGTGGATTTGATATACTAAAGTGGTGCAGAGGAAAGACTCAGAGGTATCGAGTTCTGTCTTGCATGACTAGAGATATATTAGCCATTCCTGTTTCTACTATGGCATCTGAGTCACTTTTTAGCACCAGAGGTCGTATCCTTGACCCTTATCGTAGTGCTTTGAGTCCCACCACTGTAGAGGATTTAATTTGCACTCAAAATTGGTTAAAGCCTACTAAGATTTTGGTTGAGATTGATAAAGGAGATGATGCAGTTGATTCAAGTATATATTGAATTGGTTCATTTATTTTTCATCATTCTTTATTCTTTATTTTATACTATTGGCTTTGACATATTTTGTTGTTGAATTGAATAGAATTTTCTGGAGTTACTAGTGTTGGAGATCCTGAAGTTCAAAGTCAATTACATCCTCCTGAACCATCTTAGGTATTATAACTAAGTACTTGTATTAGTGTATAATAACTTAGACTTTTTTTTTTCAATTTATTCTAACATGTTTTACTAATTTTTCAATTGGTATTTTTTAAATATACATGGTTGCTGTTGATGGCTGTTGATTTAAGAAGTGATCAACTTGTTTTATTATTGTTTTATTTTAAGTATTTGCAGATTATTTAGACTTTTAGTGTGTTATAGTGTTGCTATTTTATTTTAAATGAGACTTTTAATATTTTAGTGCTTGTTGTCTTCACTTATTATTGGAAGTGTTTGTTGGAATTTTGGTATTATATTTACTTGTTTGTTAGTTTGTATGTTTTAGTTAATAGTTATTATTCATATATTGTATTATATTATTTTTGTTATTTAGGAAAGGTTTGATTAAAATTATTTTAGGAATAAATAGGTTTAAAAGTGTGAAAGAAACATTTTTATTGAATTTTTTTTACATAAAAATATGATTAAAAGAGAAAGTTCAATTATGCGGATATATCCGATATCCGATCCGACACTAAAAATGCGGATATCATATCCGATTTGATTCGATCTGCGTACACCTCTACAAACCGGGCCCGTAGCCACACATATAAGTGGCAAGTTCAGCCCCTTTCTTCCCCAAAATGCTTAGGGCACGTTGAAGCAAGGTGGGGGGTGGGAGGGACACAAGAGCAAGAACAAACCCTTGTTCTTCAATTTCAATTCACCATAACTTCGAATCCGGAGCTCCGATTGTCACACCGTCTGTGGCCACGTAACCACCACGTCGAGCTCTACAAAACCCATCCAACAAAATAGTAAGTGCATTGCTATTTCTTGCTCAGCCCTCTTCTCTTAAATTTCAAAAATTTAGAACTTGAATTTGAGAGATTATGTGATTTTGGTGTTTTAGAATAAAATTAGCTTGAGGAATTGTTGAGTTGTGTCACATAGAATCATGGGCAAGGTAAGAATCCTCAAACTCTTTGTGAAATTATTGAATTAGTAAGCTTTGGTGTTGATTATAGTGATGTAATGTGGAAATAGATTGAAATATGTTGGTTTAAAGTACCATTGGTGGTTGAATTGTTGAATTTGGACCTTGGAGGCTGAATTTTCTGTTTGGTATACGTTTGGAGCCTTGTATGGTTGTGGAACGGTGTATTTTGTGGCGTTTCGAGCTTAGGGAGGACTCGGCCAAGGTATGATTTGGTTTCTCGTAGATAATATATAATGTGTCGTGAAAACTTAGGCTAGTTGACCGTAGGATAGGTTGAATATTGTGAACTTGCTAATGTTAGTAGTTTTGGTGAATATTGAGTTTGTTACAAGTTTGTGATGATGATTGATGAGCCTTTGATGATAGTTGATGAGACTTGATGATTTGATTTGTAATTGTTGATATATTGATGATTGTATTGATGAATTGTGTTGCGTGATTTTAGATTGTTGGGATGAGAGCATGAATATTGAAGATTGATATATTGTGGAAGAAATAAAAATAGTATGGAACTATTTTACATATATTTAGTGTTGTCTTGGGAGTGTGAAACCTTGGTTTAGAAATGTGGTTTTGGTAAAATAGAGGTTTGAAGCTTTTTAGTGAAACTTGATTTTTGGACTAATTTCGGTGGGTCATAACTTTGCTTCTGAATCCTTAATTTTTATCCAACTTGTTTCAAATTAAAATTGGGTCCGTAAAGTTTATGACGTTCGAAGAACGGACAAAAAATAATTTTTAACGAAAAAGTTATGTACGTCGGAAGTTTGGTGTGCAAAAGTGATTTCTGCAAAACTAATAGTTTTTTAACATTTTAAAGGGCATGTTTACACGAACACACAGGCGACGCGAACTCTGGGCTCTGCCCAAACATCCCAAATACGCGAGCGTGTGCATGCGCACGCGAATGAGGGAAGTTGACAAGCTCGCATACGCGGGCAGTTCTACGCGATGCAGGACGGCTTCCCTGTTCGAGGGGTTCGTGTACGCGGACAAGAGTCGCGTACGTGAGATGGGCAAAAGACACCCCTGTGTACGCAAAACATGCCATGCGTACGCAGAATCCCTATTTTTGGGAAAAGAGTATTTTTGTGATTTTAACCTATTTTCTAACTTCTAAACCTCTATAGTTACCTTCAAACGTGCCAAATTTAGTTCCTAAACATAGGAAGAGGGGTAAACTTAGAGAAGGAATTAACTTGGCGGTGAAGAAATGCTTTGAAGTAATGATTTTGTGGTTGAGAATGTGCAGAAATGATGATGATGTTATGAATGATGACAGAATTAATAATGAATGATTGATATTGAATTATTACTTGGCTTATGCACTTTCACTTATTTGAGATACGAATTTTTCTGGGTAGATGCAGTGGCTAGCCACCACTCGCTCCAGGTTGAGACTCGATACTCTATCCACCGTAAGTCGCAAGATGTGACTGGGCACTTTAATGCCCGGAAATTCCCCCAATGAGATGGAATTTGATGATTGATATATTATATGCATAGACTATTGGTGATGCGTGCACGAAGAAACTGTCCAGGGTAGCTACCGGACATGTCGTGTTTGGCTATATAACTAGATGATATTATCAGCCATAAGGCATGCATACATCATATCTATTTGTCTATTTTATTTGAGTGTGCATTACTTGGGTTTGCCTAATTGATTAACTATGCCTAAATGCTATATGTTCTACCTGTTGTACTTGCATTCTTTCTGTATTTCTTTGTCTGTATTGTATGTCCATGCAACTGAGAGATTCCTTGTTTGGCAGAAGAGTGATGAAGGTAGTTCCACTGGTGTTTCGGAGGATCGAAGGAGACAGAAAATGAAGTGTTAAGTTAGGTTAGGCTTAGAACATAAACACCTTAGATAACCTACACCATTTATGGATTAGAACAATTCTTTAAGTTTAATTCTGAGTGTCGGAGTTTTAAGATTGCCTTTGACTTTTTCGGGACCTTATATATTATATATGCTGACACCATTACCATACTGAGAACCCCTTGTTCTCATTCCATACATATATTGTAGGTTGAGAGGCACCTTGCTAAACGTCTGGAGTTTTTTGCTGCAAGCGAAGTTGAGATTGCTGTTTATTTTGTTATAATGTTATATATATATATATATATATATATA
>NC_029791.2:122742691-122744783 GCF_000816755.2 Arachis ipaensis | reverse complement strand
GAAGCTCTTGTGGAGAAATAGGAACTTACTTTATGTATTTTGGGATGTTTTGGGATGTAAGTATATGTATATATATTCTCCAGCTGGCCTTGGTTTCGCAGGTCAAGTCTGGGACTTGATATTCTATATTTTTGATATTCTGCTCCTTATATATACATATATACTTTTCTTCTTATCCAAGTAACCGTTTACGTGAGCAATACACTTTTCATTTTGCAACTTTTTGCTTAAATTTTTCTTCAA
The DNA here is from genome assembly GCF_000816755.2 of Arachis ipaensis. Taxonomy (NCBI): domain Eukaryota; kingdom Viridiplantae; phylum Streptophyta; class Magnoliopsida; order Fabales; family Fabaceae; genus Arachis; species Arachis ipaensis. The sequence continues at coordinate 122,744,540 of NC_029791.2, read as the reverse complement.
GGCTCCTCGATATGATTCTTCCTTCATAGCTATATACGTATGTCTTTTCTTTTAGAGGTTGTAATACCTTACCACCTCTATTTTACGACTTAAGCATAAAGCTCTGTGCGGTAGGGTGTTACACTAAGAGGGTTGGATCGGATCCAATATCCATAGTTTTTAAGTTTGGATCGGATCGAATTTCGGATATATCCACAAAACATAAAAATATTTTGAAAAATTTATTTTTATTAAAAATATCAATAAAATTCTTTTTTTTCCACTCTTTTAAATATGTTTACTCTTAAATATTATTAAACATACTTTTCTTAAATAATAACAATAAAATAATATAATATATATGATAATTATAAATTGATATAAAACATAAAAATAATATTTACTTATTTATTTATTTATTTTTCAGATTCACGGATAAGCGGATATCTACATGGAATTTGTAATCCGATCCTATTAGTGAGCGGATCGGATCGGATCTGATCTAATCCGATAACCTTGCGGATCGGATTAATATCTATAATTTTTGGATCAAATTCAGATAAACATTGCGGATATGCGGGTCAGATCCGATCCATGAACACCCTGATCATATTTGGCCATTGTCAACATCATATATATCCATCTAAAAATTCATATTAAACACTTGCAAAACATATCAATGGCTCATCCATCATCCATTCATCAACATAAACATTCATACTCATCAATCATCATCAAAACAACAATAGAGGTATATTAATCATATATGAAGCATTTTAACTATTCTAACCTTTATCTTTCTTCTTAATCCTTCTAAGTTATTTTCTTAGTCCTTATGATCACCAAAAACCTCTTAAATGAAATTAACACGATTTTTATACGAAGGTCTTATGCCTGAATGGTGTCATATGAAAAAGGAAAAGATTTTTCATCCTTTTGAGCTTGTAATTTGATGTTCTTCTTAGTCCTTTGGAAGTTTCTAGAAATGTCTTGCTATACAAGGAAAGAAATACACGTAATTTTTCTATAGATATGCATAGAGAACCAAATTTATGAAGAGAAGAAAGGACGAAATTCTCTTTAATTACTAACTTTGAGAATTTGGATATGAAAATGAAGAAAAAGATGAAAGGAGTTATATGTTCAAGTTGGTTTCTTGAGAAGACGTCTTAGTCTTGTAAAGATTGAAGATTAAATTATATGAACACAAAACTCTCTAACTTCTCTTTTCCTCTCCTTTAGATTTGGCTATCTTCCTTTTTCTTTTTCTTTTTCTTTCTTTTTGCTTTTTACTCTTAGGTAACTTAGTGAATAATTGTGATGGTGAAATAAAAATGAGAATGGTAAATGGAAGAGAAACCAATGTTAAAAATGAGGGGAGGTAAGGTTGAAATTTTTTTTTCATTTTTTCTTATTTGATGTTATCTCGTTTTTCTTTTTTGACGACCAAGAATAGCAATTTAAACATGTGATGGAATTGAAAAGGGAAAGGTGGCCGAATTATTAGGGAGGAATTTAGATAGAATTTTTAATTTCATTTGCCTTAAATTTGCTATGGATAATCATACAATTTTTTTAAGTTTATTTACCATATGGTGAAATAATTTGTGGTGGAGAAAGAATTGAAAAAGAAAAATGAATGTGAGAATAGAGAAATGTATGGCTATGATTTAATCATAGAGGATAATTATTAAAAGTGGTAATTATTTGATCATTTATTGTTACGGTACCAGATTAGGAAAACAATTATATCAGCACAAATAATATCCGTATTATATGTTATCTTAGCTTTAAATTATTTTTAAAATATTTTGATGAAATTAAACGAATAAAAAAATATTAGTAAAATTTTTTTATTGGATGAATTTGG
>NC_029791.2:122742178-122742671 GCF_000816755.2 Arachis ipaensis | reverse complement strand
AGGTTAGGTTAGGTGAGATTAGGGTAAGAGAGGTAGTTTAAAAATTTTAAATAATTTTTAGAATTTGAAATTTTTTTTATTGAAATTTATCTTTTATGATTATAAAATCAGTTTTTTTTTAGAATAAATTTATCAATATTCTGAATATTCACAGCTAAAAAAGGAATAATTTATAAAATAAAAAAGAATTTCTCTTAAATATATATTTACAATTCTCAATGAACATATTAATATTATTTATGACAAACATAAGACATATTGTTTCGGATTTATGTTTATTTAATAATTAGATATATGAAATTCGATGCTGATATTTTTTTATGGTTGAAATATTCTCTACTAGATACAGTGACTAATTTTATGGTTTACTCATAGATATTCTAAATAAATTAGCCAAAAATAATTAAGATTTTTTATGTCGAGAAAAAAAATCAGACTTTCAAGGATTCAAATTATGATTTTGTAAGTAAATTTTATCTACGATTTTACTCAC
>NC_029791.2:122717863-122742104 GCF_000816755.2 Arachis ipaensis | reverse complement strand
GTATGATGCATAAAATAGAAAGATTGAAACAAACATTTCAATATGAGTTGATAATTAGAGAAAGTAAGAAACTTCATACGACTATACTTAATTGAATAAACATTAAAGTAATAATTTAATTAAGTAAAGCGACAACTCCATTTCCCTATCATCAAGGAAAGCCTTTCTTTTCTCTCTACGAAGACTGATATAATGATAGAGAACTGTCCTGTTTACCATTTACATCATTTTTTAGTAGAGAATTCCTTTTAATCCTTATTTTATAATTTTTGTCATAAAAAATAATTTTATATCAATTTTTATATTATAAATAATAAATAAAAATTAAAAATATTTTTTTATTAAATAAAACTAAATTTAGTTTTTATTATGATCTATCTAATTAATTAATTAATTAAAATAATTAAAATTAATGTAGTTATTAATTTTTTAATAATATCACAACAACAACAACAAAGCATTGTCCCACTAAATGGGGTCGGCTACATGAATCAAACAACGCCATTGTATTCTGTCATGTATCATGTCTACAGAGAGACCGTTTACATGTAGATCTCGTTTGACCACCTCATGGATGGTCTTCTTAGGTCTTCCTCTGCCTTTCGCCCTTTGTCCATCTTCCATCTCATCCACCCTCCTGACTGGATGTTCTATCGGTCTTCTTCTCACATGTCCAAACCACCTGAGACGCGATTCAACCATCTTTTCCACAATGGGTGCTACTCCAACTCTCTCCCTTATATCTTCATTCATTATTTTATCCAATCGCGTATGACCACTCATCCATCTCAACATTTTCATCTCTGCCACACTCAGCTTATGTTCGTGCTCCCCTTTAGCCGCCCAACACTCCGTACCATACAGCATAGCCGGTCTTATAGCGGTGCGATAGAATTTACCTTTAAGTTTTTAAGGCACTTTTTTGTCGCATATAAAACCAGATGCACTCCGCCATTTTGACCAACCTGCTTGGATCCTATGATTTACATCATGTTCAATCTCTCCATTATCCTGTATGATGCACTCAAGATACTTAAAACTTTTAACTTTTCGTAGGATGTTTTCTCCAATCTTCACCTCTATATTGGGATTTTCCCTTCTCAAACTGAACTTACATTCCATATATTCCGTCTTGCTACGGCTTATGCGCAGACTATACACTTCTAGAGCTCAATAAACACCATATGTAGATCCCTTTTATTACTACGATACCTCTCCATCATCCTTCTTAATAGGTATATCGCTTCAGTGGTAGATCTGCCTGGCATAAATCCAAATTGGTTCTCTGTTACTGGTGTCTCTTTTCTCAACCTCCGTTCTATCACCCTTTCCCATAACTTCATAGTATGACTCATAAGTTTAATCCTCTATAGTTTTCGCAACTTTGTATATCCCCCTTATTCTTGTAGATAGGTACCAAGGTGCTCTTTCTCCACTCATCAGGCATCTTCTTTGACCTTAAAATCTCATTAAAAAGCATGGTTATCCAGTTGATGCCTTTTTCTCCAAGACCCTTCCAGACTAAAATTTATAAATTAAAAAAAATTCACTATTATAAAAATATTAATATTTTAAAAAAATTTAATAACTTTATAAATAACAACAATATACAATATATAATTCAAGTTTAAACTAATTTACAAAATTATTTAATATAAACAAAAAAAGCATAGTTAAACTCCATAGTTGAAGACACACATTGTGAAATTGTCATATATGTTCAATTAAGTCTTTTTTCAGTTGTCGATATTGCTACCTATTTTAAGTTGGGCATTTTTTAAAAAAAATTGGTATGGTACAAAATCTTTTTCTCCCAATTAAGATTGTGATAAGTCATTTTGGACATCGTCATACTCTAGGCTTTAAGCAAAATTTTTTGCATAAGTGTCTCTTTTATTTTCAACAATTATATCATGCAATATAATACAAGTTCTCATTATGGTTGCAAACTTTTTCTTTTTCTAAATTCGTGTTGGACCACGTATAATTGCAAAGCGTATTTACAACACTCTAAATGCTCGCTTCACATCTTTTTTTGTCCTTCTTGATATTGTGCAAATAACTTGCGTTTCTTTTCTTACAGCCTGTTTGGAAACCTTTAAATATTCTAATTCCATCAAGAAATGAATTCCTAAAGAAATGGAATTCAATTCCATAGTTTGGAACAACTAACTCATTTAATGAGATAGAATTGAATTCCATTGTTTAGAATGACTTGTTGATGAATTACATTATTTCTCTAAGACATTTTTACCCCTCAATAAATATTAAGTATAATTTTATTTATCAATTAAATTAGATAATATAATTATATAAATCACTTATAATTTGATCAAGAATTTAATCAGCAATTTCATCAACAATGAGCAACTACAATACATTGATAGCAAAATTCACTTATAGCAGCAGCAACATTAGCACTAAATCAACAATAACACATTGATCAACGATAAAAATCAAAACATAAATAGCAAAAAAAAAATAGCAGAGGCAGATGCGGAGCAGAACGGAGGAGAAGAGAGGCGCAGTGGAGGAGGCAGCGGAGCAGAAAAGTAAGGAGGCGGCGGCGGCGGAGTAGAAGCAGAAGCAGAAAAAAGAGGAAACCGCCGTGGAGAAGAAGCAAAAGCAGAGAGAACGCCGCAGCGGAGCAGAGTCACGGCAGGTCAAACTTACAACCGACGGATCAGAGCACGCAGAAGTCAGAGAGGAGATGCAACGTGCGACAGCAGTGAGCTTCGATTGAGTCCAGTGAAGAAGAAGAAGACGAAAAGCAGAAGAGATATGGAATATTATAATTTGGACAGGGATATTTTTTATATTGCACAGTTTAAGTGAGATTTAGGTGAGAATTGATTTTGAAATCAGATCAAAGTAGGTCTGATTTGTAAATGGGGGTAAAATGAGAATTGGAATTCTCACCGAAATTCAACTTCATGTTTTTTTTCTATTCCAAAGCAAGGAATAGAATTCAATTCATCTATGATTTCAAATCAGATGCATTCCAAACAGGCTGTTATGGTTTTTATATTAATTTGACAAATATAGCCCATTCGGGATAAATACCTTGCTATACAAGGAAAGAAACATGCATAATTTCTCCATGAATATGCATAGAGAACCAAATTTATGAAGAGAAGAAAGAAGGAAATTCTCTTTACTAACCTTGAGAATTTTGATGTGAAAATGAAGAAGAAGATGGGAGTTGTATGATCAAGTTAGTTTTTTGAGAAGACATCTTAGTCTTGTGAAGATTGAAGATGAAATTGTATGAACACAAAGCTCTCTAACTTCTCTTTTCCTCTCCTTTAGGTTTAGCTATTTCTCTTTCTTTCTTTTTATTTTCACTCTTAGGTAACTTGGTGAATAATTGTGATAGTGAGATAAAAATGAGAATGGTAAGTAAAAGAAAAACCAACCTTAAAAATGAAAACAGATAAGGTTGAAATATTTTTTTCACTTTTTCTTATTTGATATTATCTCATTTTTCTTTCTTTCTAACCAAGAATAACAATTTAATCATATGATGGAATTAAGGTGACTAAATTTTTAGGGAAGAATTTGGATAAAATTTTTAATACATTTGCCTTAAATTTGTCATGGATAATCATACAATTTTTTTAAGTTTATTCACCACATGATAAAATAATTTGTGATGGAGAAAGAATTAAAAAAGGAAAATAAATGTGAGAATAGAGAAATGTGTGGCTATAATTTAATTTTAGAGGATAATTATCAAAAATGGTAATTATTTGATCATTTATTTTTACTGTATCAAATTAGAAAAACAATTATACTAGTACAAATAATATCGGTATCATATGTTATCTTAGCTTTAAAATATCTCTAAAATATTTTTGTAAAGTTAAATAGATCAAGAAATAACGGTAAAAATTATTTATTAGATGAATTTAGATATGATAATTAAATGTCATCATTAAAAACTAAAAAGTATTTTTTTGTCTTATATAAAAATAATATTCTAATGAGAATATTTTTTTATATGGGTCTACCTCATTAAAACGAAGTAAATTGTGATTCTTGACTTTCACAAATTTCAGTCGCAAAAAGTTTAGAAAATTGTTCTATGAAAAATCGGATTTTTACAACAACAACAACAATAATAAAAAAGTGTGGTGCAGGATTGAGAATTCGTGTGATGCTTTTTAAGAATTGAGAATTAAGGATGAAATATGTTAGGTTAGGTTAGTTTAGATTAGGTTAAGAAAGGTAGTTTAAAAATTTAAAATAATTTTTTTGAGTTTAGATTTTTTTTTTTTCTGTCGAAATTTCTCTTAAATATATATTTCCAATTGTCAATGAACATATTATTTATGACAAAGATAAGACATTGTTTCGGAGTTATGTTTATTTAATAATTAGATATATGAAATTCAATGCTTACATTTTTTTTATGATTGAAATATTCTCTATTAGATGCAGTGACTAATTTTATGGTTTACTTATAAACATTCTAAATAAATTGGCCAAAAAATTAAGATTTTTTTGTTGTTGAGAAAAAAAATCAAACTTTTAAGGATTTAAATCATGATTTTATAAGTAAATTTTAGGGTTAAATATGATTTTTGTTTTTAAGATATAGGTTAAAAAATTTTTGCGTTTCTAACCTTTTTTTGCATACAAAATCGTCCCTAAAGTTTAAGTTGATTTTAAAATCGTTCTTACTTTAGAGACCAAGATCATATGAAAGTAGCCGGCAGAAGTGGAGACAGAAGTAGATTGTAGACAACTTCTTCTTTTTCTTCTCTTCTTTTCTTTTTCCTGTACAGGTGCAAAAATACTCTTTTTTTTATTTTTTTTATTTTATAATTTTTTTGTTTTGAATAATTTGGTCCAAAATTTGAAGTATATATGGGCAATTTATGTAAATAAAATGATTGAGGAAAACGTTTACGCAAATACAACATTGGCAATTTCTAGATGCAAATGCAACAAACGCAACTATATATAATCCGCTACACCCTGCAGCGGAATTTAATTGCACGTAATCCGCTATAGGGTCTCGCGGATTACGTTGAGTGCGAGGTTACACATAAACCGCTACACCCTGTAGCGGTTTATGACTAGATTGCGTTTATGTATAATCTGCTACACCATGTAGCGGATTATGTGTATAGTGGTGTTTTTATGTTAGGGTTTTAAACCCATGATGCATTTAGCACGAATTGATACAAAATACAATCGTCATTCGCAGTAACTCGTACAAAAATACTACAGGTATAATTATACATAACTAATACAGATATAACTGTCACAAGTCGTTAACCCTAACAGAAAATAAATCAGTCATAATTCATACATGGATAACTGTCAGAAATTAAGAGAGTCGGACGCTACTGCTGGTCACCGTCAACATCATGGTCGCCTCCGAATGGACCAAGTAGGTGCGAGCCTGTGCCACATCGAGTCGGTCGCCTAACCCTAGCCGCTCGTCGATCTCCCGGCGGAGCCTCCTGTGCCGCAACTCCAAATGCAGATGGTGGCGTCCCCCCCATCCCGAACCAAGTGTCGTACGGGCTGCCTGCGGGCTCATTCAGGTCGACCGGGAGCTGGGTCTCGGAACCTGGGTCTCAGGCATATCCGCTGGCTGTGGCCTATACTCTGTAGGGTCTGAAGGACCGCTTGGGATCGGGCTCTGGTACTGATGAATGTCGTCACCCCGTATGATCTCAGCAAAATCCGCATAGAACTGGGGTCCACCCAACTGATCGTCCAAATCCATGGTGAAAGAAGTGGTAGCAAGATCGGCTAACAGCTGTGTGCTACACCCATGTAGTACCTGAGAGCTAGAGACGTGGGTAAAAGGTGTACCACCCATAGTAGCCTCCGCGGTGCCACCAGCATGAGTGTCTGTATGGTGCTGACGGGACGATCCTGCCTCATCATCGTGGTGGACGGGAGGTGCTCCTCCACCACGAGCAGCTCGTCGTCTAGCAGAAGATCGACGAAGGCGATGATCTGCCTGGCCTCCGTCATCACCAGCAACGTGCTCCTCCTGCATCATGTCGTCTAGCCAGCGCCAGTCGCGATCAGTGGCACGTGTGCCGATGCATCGTCTCCGCTCCAAACGTCTGTTATCCGGCATATCGGACGCTGGAACTCTAGTCGGCGCCTGCGAAGATCCTCTGAGTATAGCATCGTCCAGAACCTGGGTCGGCCTGGGGTCGGCGAAAGCAACTCCTGGTGAAAGAATCCTATGTGCAACTCGGTGCCACCAGTCCAGGTACTCAGGGGATGGACCAGGATCAGGATACAACCGCCGTTCATCCTCCATTCTTCCAAACCACTCAAATATTTCAAAATTTCTCTCCCTTTTCTCTACTTTCTCTCTCTAACTTTTTTCCAAAATAACATCAACTGATTTTCGCTACAGCCTCACGCGGTATATATAGCCACACTACTATACACATAATCCGCTACAGGGCGTAGCGGATTATGTGTAACCTCGTACTCAATGTAATCCGCGAAACCCTATAGCGGATTACGTGCAATTAAATTCCGCTGCAAGGTGTAGCGAATTATATATAATTGCATTTGTTGTATTTACGTCTGGAAATTGACAATGTTATATTTGCGTAAACGTTTTCCTCAATCATTTTATTTGCGTAAATTGCCCTGTATATATATACTTTATACAAGGCATGACAGACACAAGGCTCTTGTATAATGCATAAAATAGAAAGATTCGGAAACAAACATTTCACTGAGTTGATAATTAGAGAAAGTAAGAAACTTCATACGACTATACCTAATTGAATAAACAAAGTAATTAAATAATCTAAGTAAGTAAAGCGATCACTCCCTTTCCCTATCAATCTATCATCAAGGAAAGCCTCTCTTTTCTCTCTACGAAGACTAAGGACATATAATGATGGGGAACTGTTTTATTTACCATTTAATTATTTTTAGTAGAAACTCATTTCAATTTTTATTTTATAATTTATTTGTTATAAAAATATAATTTTACATCAATTTTTGTTCTATAAATAATAAATAAAAACTTAAAATATCTCTCTTTTTTATTAAAAAAACTAAATTTAATTTTTATTATAATTTTATTAATTAATTAATTAAAATAATTAAAATTAATATAATTATTAATTTTTTTAATAATATTTTTTAAATTTATAAATTCAAAAATAATTCACTATTAAAAAATATTAATATTAAAAATATCATATAGAAAAATAATACAAAATATATTCATAAATAATAACAATACACAATATATAATTCAAGTTTAAATTAATTTGCAAAATTATTTAATATAAAGAAAATCATAGTTAAACTATATAGTTAATGACACACATTGTAAAATTATCATATGTGTTTAATTAAATCCTCTTTTCGTTGTCGATGCTGCTGTCTATTCTGAAGTTAGACATTTCTTTAGAAAAATTGATAGTACGGTGCAAAATCTTCCTCTTTCAACTGAGGTTGTGATAAGTCATTTTCGACATCGTTATACTCTAGGCCTTGAGCAAAATTTTCTACATAAGTATTTCTTTCATTTTTAACAATTATATTATGTAATATAATACAAGCTCTCATTAATTTGCAAACTTTTGCTTTTTCCCAAAATCGCGATGGACCACGTATAATTACAAAGCGTGCTTGCAACACTCCGAATGCTCGCTCTACGTCTTTTTTTTGTCCTTCTCGGTATCGTGCAAATAACTTGCATTTTTTTTCCTTGTGACTTTGATATTGATTTGACAAATGTGGCACGTTTGGGATAAATACCATCCGCTAAATAGATATCATAGTATAATTATTACCATTAATAGTATAATTTACCTCCGAAGCACGATCATTTAGAATATCGTCGAATACTGGTAAATGATCTAACACGTTGATATCATTATTTGAATTAGAAACTCCAAAAAATGCATATCATATCCAAAGGTCTGAAGATGCTACAACCTCAAGTACTATAATTGCAACCCCACAATAACCACTCATGTACATACCTTTCTACATCTTTGGACAATTTTTTCACATTATCAATGCAAGCAGTCGATACTACCCAACATGCTAGGAAAGCCACGAGCCTCCACCATTTATAGTAGGCGTTGTACATCATTTGAATTTGATTTTCGCAAGTATTCATCATCGAACACTGAAATGACACCTTCAACAAATTTTTTCAAGCATTTAATTATAGTGCTCCCGCTTATGTGCACATAACCATCAACAGCATCAGCTGTTATGCCATACGCTAACATCCATATCGCAGTAGTGTATTTTTGCAGTGGTGACAAGCCTCTTCTCCTAATAGAATCGACCCTCTGTTGGAAATAAATATAGACATTTGAGAGGGTGTCTACTATCCGAAGAAACACATGTATTCTCATTCTAAACTTTCGTCGAAAAATGTCAGCATTATACACCGGCTCATCTGCAAAGTAATCTTTGAAAAGGCGATCATGTCCTGCTTCTCGATCTCTTTTAATCCATCTACGAGGAGTTAGAAAAGATCTTCTCTCGATATTTTTTTCTTCTGACTCATTGAACAAACATTCATCAATCCAATTATCCATGAATGTGTTATTTCACCTTCTTCTTTTATCATACAACGTCTCATTAAACATATCATTAAAATTTCTAGCCATTTATTGAAATATAATTTTTAGTATTTTTTTGCGGTGAGAAATTAGCTTTAAAGTATAGTATGTGATATTTATAAGTCCTCCGCAATAAGTAGCTACTTCTCAACGGCTAATTTTACAACGTCTACTTCATAACGACTAGTTTTGTAACATTTGTGTCATAACGGCTAGTTTTTCTTGCCTACATTAAAACGCTAATTTATAACAACTAGAAAATAGTTAGTTTTGCAATGGTTACTTTCACAAACAACAACATATAATAATATTGATTAATTTTAAAAGTTACATCACAAATCAATAAAACATACTACTTTCCGAAATGGAATAAAAGAAAGTACATCATATATGGATCTACACGATGAAAATAAAATAGACTATCTAACTCTATAAATACAAGGAACCATTAAGTAAATCATTTGTTAATTATTTTCTCACATACAATCTCATGAAGAGCTCATCGTTTTTCACTCATTGTAGAGGTGTCAGCATTAAATATTGCATATCCATTACTCTTTCTTTTCTTAGTCATTCTTTCCATTTTTTTTCCTTTGCATTTATCTCCATTTCTTTAATATATCTCTGAGTTTGTAATTTTTGTTTCTTCATTGCTTCTTGAATTTGTAACTTTTTCTTTTTATTGCCATAATTTTTTTCTATGTTCCCTCTCCTCTTCTCTTTTCTTTTTGCTATCCACTAGTTCCTTTTCTCTAACCTTCTTAATATCTTCCATGAGAGATAATTTTTTAACAATCGATGATTTTTTTTTGCTAAGTTTTTCAGATATTTGTATTTTTTTCTCACCCTTTCTCTTGCTCTTCTTTGATCCTTGTCGGCCAAATGAAAGAATCCACACCAGTTTTCTCGGTCAACGATGCTTCTAGATTTAATGATGATGAGTATGCTTCAGTTGCATTGACCTTGATTCTCTTTGAGCCTCCACTTTGTGCTGTAGTTGGTTTCTCCGTTTTTGTTCCATACAAAGCATATTCCAATACCTCTCAAAAGTGAATTTTTGACCATAATTTGTGGAATAGATTTTATAGGCCAACTCCTTTATATTATCAGCGTTCGAGCTACTACTTATGTTTCGACTAGCTTGATTGTAGCAACTAGCAAATTGTGCAACCGCCTTATTAATCTTATACCATTGTTTCTTACATACAACTGCTCCCTTTTTTCATGTCAGCGTTAAATTCTACACAATAGCCGTGGATTCGATTCTAAAATGTTTCGCCCTTTTGGTCAGTACCAACTATAGGATCAGTTGAAATACTCAACCATGCATTAATCAATATTTCATCATCTTTTCATTGCCAGTGTTGATTCCTATCTTGTCTATGATTTTTAATTTCAATATTATTGAGGTTGATAGCATCTAATTCACGAGAGTTGGCAAAATCTGAATATTATAAATTTAGATTAAAATGTATCGAAGTTTGAGGGGATGTATTAGAAGAGCCACCAATACCAAATGAGTCATGTCTCGATGTACTAAATTGAGTTAGAAATCATAAGGATGGTAGAATAACATTTTCGATAGAGGAGTTAAATATGGATGAAAATGGATAATATGGTGTGTGTGAATTTTGATTATATGGTTGGAACACAGAAAATTAATTATTATAAGGAACCTTAAAAATTAAAATTAGGCAAATTTTGTGGATTTAGACTTTCAAATGTATTTGGTAGTGTGAAGTTTTATTTGAAATTTAAGAATTTAAAGGTTGAGATTGTTAGGGATTTGAATTTTGAATATTTTTTTATAAATAATTTAAAAAAGAGTTGAATTTGTTTGGATCCATTTTTTGAACAAAAAAAATATCAAAAGAACTTTAGCTTCAAAAATTTTAGAGGAGATTGAAGAAAATTAGAAAAAATTATGAAAATAGAAGTGTATATGAATAGTATATATAAAGTAATACAATACTAAATTATTAGCAATAACACAGTTATATTACCGTTACTTCGTGTGTGTGTGAGAATTATATACTAAAGATGTAAGTTTATAAATCTTTTTTTTTTATGGACTTCCAAATGTCTCGATCAATATGAAAGAATTTAGACCATTACTCCTCCAATGTTGGATTATTCTTTTTTGTTAAACAAATAGTGAAAAGGGCTTCCATTTTTTTACCGTTGTGAATGTTCTTAAAGCAATACTAGATATATCATCACCCACTCTTTTCTCTCTGTTGTCAAAAACTCTTTTCTCTCTCCTAGTAACACACAGTCAACTATTGTGGGAAGGTTGCCGCTGCCACCCCTACCTTAGCAGTGGTGGCCCTCCACTCTCCCTCCTCTCCCTTAAGTTTCCTCCTTCTCTACTTTCTTTCTTCCATCTCTCACGTTCTTCCTTATCCCTTCTGTCCCCTCCCTCCTTCTTTTATGTTTTTTTGGCATTTTCAATGTCTGTTTTAAAGGTTTTTACTTTTCACCCATCCCTTTTTTTCCCTTCTTTTTCTACCTCATTTTTATTTTTTCGTTCCATCTTTTTTTTCTACTCTTTTTTTGGTTGTTTTTTTGTTTTTCTTATCTCTGTTTATGATTTCAGCCTCTTTTTTAGAGATTTAATTTTTAATAACCCTCTAATGGTTAATATTCTTTTTTTTTGTGGCATTCTCTTTTATTGGTATTTTAGTTGTGGCAGATCTTCAGATTTGGGAGAACGAGATTTAGAGAGAAACTTTTTATCTATGAAGATGCTTACATATCAAGTCTAAATTAAGAAGAAGACAAAATATCTAACTGTGTTGGAGCATATTTGTATAATTTTAAAAACAAGAGAGATTCAAATTTGTCTCGATTTCTATCATTTAATACTCTTTGTAATCGAACATTATGCCTCCTTCTAGTTTATAATTTAACATAGAAGATATTTATCTTATCTTTTAATTATAGAACTAATTTTTTGTTTGTTATTTATAAGTGTTGTTTGACTTTTTTATAAATAAAAGTTTTTTTCTTCTGTAAAAAAAAAAAAAAAAACAATGATCTTTTTTTTTTCCTTTTTTTTCTTTTCTCTCCCTCTCTCCATTCACATGCTCTTTTTTTTTTCTCTTCCTTTTTCCTTCTTTCTCTCTCCTTTTCTTAGTTATGATTTTTTTGTCTCATGTTCTCTATTCCTTCCATTTCTTCTTTCTTTTCTTTCATTCTCCACTTATCTTTTCCTTGGCCATTTCTTTCTCTTTTCTCTTTCTTTTTTTGTTTCCACTATTTTTATTTTTTGATCTAAATATTTTTTTTTTCAGCTTTTTCTTTTAAGATTTAGATTCTTAATAATCTATTTGTGGTTAATTTCTCTTCTTTTGTGATGTATTGATCTTCTTTTATTAGTTATTTGATGCGAAATTCAAATATCTGATATATAGAAGGAAGTTAAATTGAAAAAAATTTATTGTTTATGAAAATATTCTCGAACCGAAAAAAGTGTTTAAATATATTTGAAAAAATAGAAAAAACATTTTATTATGTTGCAACACCTCTATGTAGATGTAGATTTAAAAATAAAAGAGACTCAAACTCTCTTATTCTACCTATTAAGATTTTCTAAAATAGAAGACTCCATCCACTTTCAACATATAATTCAATATAAAAAATATTTACTTTCGTTTTAAGATTATACCTAATGTCTTCTATTTAATTTGTAAGTACCGTTAGACTATTTTTATATATAAAAAAAAATTTCTATAAAAAAAAGTCTATTTTGTACAAAACTTGAAATAGTGTCCAACTTTTATATATTCAAAAATTATCCTCCATTTAATTGTTATTTCTATTTATATATTTGTTGGTTACAATTTTTTTTTAAAAAAAATTCTGTGTTGGTAATATTTCTTCAACATATAATTTACCATGAACAATGAAACAGCTATAATTCATACTGAACAACAAATCAAAATATTGCTAATTCCCAGATACGTGGGGAATACCTTTCGGGAAAAAATAAAATAAAAAATGTTAATGGAAAACATTTTCAATATAATAAATTCTTTAATCCAAACATCATCGGAGATAACTCAATTTGGGAGACATGGTACTAAACTATATATATTGGGAGGAGAGGTATACAAGTACAAGTTGTCACGTGGAGCTAATTAAAAATTGATTAATCCACATCGTACATACAATAGTAGTAAAAAAACTAAAAATACTGAGAGGTGATGCCATTATTGCATCCATCCATGTCAGACAGCCTGTGGTATATATATGTATGGTTATTATCATGTGTACGAAAAGTAACCCCTACACAAAACATTTTTGTAAAACCAAATAATAATAATAACGATGTTCTAATAATTAATTATTAACTCACATACATTTTTAAGTAAAAAATTACAAAATTAGCATAAGATTACTTCTAAGAGACACACACCCCGTGCAATAGATCGAGATAGAAAAAAAAACTTCTAAAAGAGACAAATTGAACATAACATTACTATATTTTTGTAGATTTATGTAACATTTATATAGGGTTTATTTGTTTGTATTCTAAAATAAAAGAAGTACATTTAAAAAAATTAAGAATTATTTTATTTTTGAATTATGTATTTCATCAATCGCTCTAATAATAATAATAATAATAATTTCTTTTGTTCAGTTTTATTTCCATATATGGATAGATCGATCAAATTAATGTTGGAGAAGTAGTGTTCAAGTGGTTATTATTAATTATATAGTCCTCAAAATCAAGAGCAACCAGTAACCACCACACAAATTAAAGTTCATATATCTATTTTGATGAATGAGCTTAATTAGCTTGCTTTGTTAATTCACTTTTTTAATTTGCTGCCTCAACTGCTACATACTTTCAATTTTTCCCCTTCGGTTTCTCCGTTTTAGTCAGATCTGAAGAGATAGAACTACTATTGGTACTGTTGTTTTTGGTTACCTACCTAGCTAGGGTTTTCTTTCTTCAATTTTTAGGGTTTTTTTCCCCCTAAATTTCTGTTTGTGCAGAAAGTTCGATCGATCGATGACGAGGACGAAGATAAAGATAAAGAAGATCGATAACGTAGCGGCAAGGCAGGTAACGTTTTCGAAGAGGAGGAGAGGGCTGTTGAAGAAGGCTCATGAGCTTTCTGTGCTTTGTGATGCTGAGCTTGCTCTCATTGTTTTCTCAGCTACCGGCAAGCTCTTTCATTATGCCAGTTCCAGGTACGCTCTTATTATTATTAGTAAAATTTAGATAATTAATTTTAATATACATTTAATAAGATTATTATATTGTTTAACATATCTCGAATCACATACTTCTTAATTTTAATTTGCTCAATAATATAAATTTGTTAAATTTTGATGTCATAGAATGATATTATTTATTTTTAAAATTTAAGCTAATATATAAAGATATGGAATAATTATATCTCTACCTATTACTATCGCAGGACGGTAATAATTAGTATGTGCGCACTGTATATTTGATTTGATTGGAAGATGTACTAAATGGAGTAAACTATAACTTTCGAGTTTTCAATCTAACTAGTATTTTCTATGTTCTTATCATTTCTCTGATGTCCTTGTTGAACCCACACAGAGACATATATATATTAGGTTGAACATTGAGTACTACACCGTAGGCACAGGAATTGAGAATAATGTGAGGAGATCAATATAAATAAACTGTTATTAATTGACCATACTGTGGCACATACATACATAATCTATGTATGTTTTGTGAAGTTTAATTTATATGCACTTTTTTTCCATTCAAATATGCATGCACTGTCATTAGTATATATGGGATATTCCTTCGAGAAAATGTTCATCTTCGGATTTAAGAAATCCTAATTAGGGCTTTAGATACAATAACGATTGTACGGGATATATTTAACAATTATTCTTCGCATATAAATCATTTTTTGATCCAAGTCTATCCAAGTCATTTATATTTACGCGCGTACATTCTTCTTCGTATCGTTACTGCACGTTCTTCTTCTTCTTGCTGTACGTTCTTCTTTTTCTTTGTTATTTTCTCTTTCGTTGTCGTCGTCACCAACACCACTTCTTCCTCCTCCTTCTTTTTTCATTGGAATTTCTTCTTCTCATTCCTTTTCCTCTTTCTCCTCCATCATCAGTTATCTCGTTGTTGAAGATAATGAATAATTCAAGTTCAGATTGTCAATTAAATCAAAACGAAATTGATTATTATTTTAAATCCAATCAAATGGTTGAGGTGTGGTTCAAATCTAATTAATTTTTTCGTTAATAGTTTATGATTCTATAGGTGAATAATGTTTTATCGTTGATGGTTTGAATTGAGTGTAATGTAAAAGTTCTGCATTAAAGAAAATATTTTTCTATATTTGCAGCAAATTTGGGTGTAACACAAAGATATTTGGGTGTAACACGAAGATATTGAGTGTATTGTTTAAAAATTTTCGGTGTATGTGTGCTGATAAGTTATGGATAATTCAAAATTTTTCTTCTCCATCCTCCTTATCTTCTGCTATTTTTTCTTCTTCTTTTTCATCATCATTTTTTTTTCTTATTCATCTATTTTTTTCTTGTTTTATCTTTTCAAATTTCTTTTTGATTTACTCTATTAACAAGAATAAAAACAAAAAAAAATCAAATAAAGAAAAAGAAGAAACACATAATGCTGTAAAATTACTTGGAAGAGGATGAACTTACATTCATTCAACTAAAAGAAAGAAAGAAATAAGGAAAAGAAGAAGAAGAAAAAAAATGCAGCATTAGAGGAAACATTTTTCTGTATTTGTAACAAATTTTGGTGTAACACGAAGATATTCGAGTGTATTGTTTAAGAATTTTCGGTGTATGTGTGCTGATAAGTTCTGCATAATTTAAAACTCTTTCTCTTCCTCCTCCTCATCTTCTGCTGTTGCTTCTTCTTTTTTTTCATCATCATCACAATTTTCTTCTTCTTTTTTTCTAATTCATCTTTTTCTTTTTATTTACTTTCTCAAGTTTCTTTTTGTTTTACTCTTTTAACAATAATAAAAATAAAAAAAATCAAACAAAGAAGAAGAAGAAACACATAATGCTGCAAAATTACTTGGAAGGGAATGGATTTATATTCATTCAACTAAAAGAAAGAAAGAAATAAGAAAAAGATGAAGCCATGGAGCCTCCCCTGATTCACCACCGCGCAGCAACGTGGAGCCCTTCTTTTTCATTGTCCGTTGCCTCATCTCCACCGCGACCCTCTTCCCTCTTCTCCCCTTCGCGCTAACCCTAGCAACACCATGGTTCCGCCTTCTTCTTCATTCACCTCCGCGAACCACCATCTCCACCCAGCACCGTTTACGCTATCTCGCCCGTGCCTCCCTCAATCCCTATTGCAGAAGGAACCAGAGCCACCAAAACACCAGAACTGACGGTAGCTCCAGCCCTTTCCCGTCATGCCCAGACCGCCGGTGCTTCACCAACTGTTACACTACCCCTGCTTCTCGCAACACCACTGCCTCTCCTGTCCCTTCTTTTCTGTTTTCTATTTTCATAATCCATGTTATCATTTTGGTTTCAATTTCTGTTTTTGGTTAGTCTTAGTTCCTTGATTTGATTCTGGATTAGTTTAGTTGGATTTTGATTTTTCGTTAGTGAATTTTAGGTGGGTATGATAGGATTAGCTTAGGTTATTAGGTTCTGAGAATACTAAAAAGTGTTTGGTTTGAATTGAATTGCTGAAAGTTGCTGCTGAATTTGTTTGGAATGAAAGCGTTGAAATTGTTGATTTGCTATAACTACTGCTGGAATTATTTGAAAATGGTTAACTGTATATATAATTTTCTGTTTTGTGCTGAATTGCTGGAAATTACTGCTAGAATTGTTTAAAAATCATTTGATTGTGTGATGAAGAAGAAAAGGAAGAAGAGAAGGGTATTTTGGTCCGAAATATCATTTTAAAATTATGTTGAACCTTAAGGACGATTTTGTAAGCAAAAAAAGGTTGGAGACGAAAAAATTTTTCAACCCCTACTTTAGAGACCAAAATCATATTTAACCATTAATATAACTATTTATATTAATTTTTTTATCAGTCTAAATTAAAAAGAAAAAATGGTACTTTCATGCCTAAATTATTCATGTTCGTGATGAGGAATTTTTTATTTTTTATTTTATTTTTTCACCGTATGCACAATTTATTAACCTAGCTAGCATGTGGTATGATGAGGACATTTATGTTTATTTAGTTGGTAACATTAGGGGCAGCAATTGCAATGAAAAATTGAAAATATATATTGGTGATCATCTGAAATTGCGGGTTAGACATGAGAGACTTGGGGATTATTAATCAAATATATATTTTCCATCATGCATAATGTTTGCTTCTTCAAAAATGGATCAATATTAAGTTTATGGTGACTGATGGCTACTACTTCTGACCTGTTCTCTGGCTAATCTTTGTCTCTCATTTTGTTTTGAATTGAAAAAGTTTGGACGACACAATTAAAAGGTATAATAATGGGCACTTTCATGACATCAACAAATTGGAAAGACTTCCGAACCTGCAGGTATAGGAATAAATTCTCAACTAGCTAGGTTTATTAATGAATATCTATTTTTGACTTATATCTCTCTATTATTAATATACTTATGCACTAGTATCTTTTGGTAGCGTTTGTTTTGAGATATTGAGATAGAGACGAAAAGACTGAGATTCAGTATTATTTTTGTTGGTTTAGAGACTGATACTAAAATTTTTATCTCTGTCTCTAAAATTTCAGTATTTCAGTACCTCCAAAATGTAGGGACACAGGGGACTAAAATTTTTAAAGATGAAAATTGAAACTTTAATAACATTTTATACCTAAAATATCCTCATTTCAATTAATTAATTCTAATTTTATCTTTTGTGCAAATTAAATTAGAATTTTATTCTTATTTCAATTTCTGTCTTCCATTTTGCACCAAACAGAATACTAAAATTTATTTCAATCTCTGTCTCTTCATTTCTGTCTCTCAGTCTCAATCTTTTTATCTCTGTCTCTCCACCAAACGCTACCTTTATGTTTTATCCGGTTTTATATGAAAGCATATAATTAATAAAAAAATCATACTAATTTAGTTATATACGTACATGCACATGTATATAATATGAACTATATATATTGATTTTTAATTTTTGTACCAATTTTGATCAATTTTTGTAACATAACGTACCTTGCACTTTAGACGAGTATAATTATAATCCTTGAGTAATAATTAGGAGTCTTAATTCATCTTTTTAATTATCCTCTTAATATTTAAAAGAATAAAAAATTTAAATATTGAAAAGATAAAATTTGTAGGACTCCAAATAATTTTTCATATCCATTATTAGGTTGATTCTTTCTAGGCTTTGGATCGGTTCCATAAATTCCAGTTGATAAAACTATTAACAACTTAGTAGTTACCGGTTCTTCGATTTCCCGTTGCAGATTGAGGATAATAGTAGCGCCAAGTTATGTGAGGAAGTTGCAAAACGAACTCAAGAACTAAGGTGCATATATTTATATTCAATCTCGTTGAAATAAAATTAAAAAAGATTAAAATATGATAGAAGTGTTATTTAATTTTACATATGGATAAATTAGGAGGATGGATGGTGAGGATCTTGAAGGATTAGACTTGAGGGGCTTGCAGAACTTGGAGAAAACACTTGAAACAGGACTCGATCGTGTCATTCGCATGAAGGTAATCATCATGATGATGACAATAAATAATAATAAAAATAACAGTAACATGTTGATTTTATTATTTTAAAATTTTTTAAATTTTTTCTTTTGATAAATACATAAGAAATGTACTAAAACTTTAAATTTTACATATTTTTCATTATTTTTTTCAATTAATAATTTTAATATGTATTTTTATTAGATGATATGTTAACTAAACTTTAATAATAACGATGCAATCACATTTGATCAGGAGAAGCGGATTATGGGCGAGATTTTGCAACTTCAGAATAAGGTTTGTTCAGTACTCGTTGATAGCTTCCTTCATGATTATTATAAAGAGGAGTGCTAAGGGGTCAGCAATTTTTGTGTTTTGTAACCATCAATTGGCAATCAATAATTTTTTTAATGGTGTGAGATTACATCCAATGATGAGAGATCACTCACTTTTCTCTTGATGGTTAAATGCTGGTTACAAAACACAAAAATTGCTGGCCCTAAACTTTTCCTTTTTTCTTATTGTCATTCGCGCATTCCTGAACTTCGTAAACAATTGAAAGGGGATTACGTTGGAAGAGGAGAACAAGCAGTTAAAGCAAAAGGTAATAAAATAATTTAATCTCACTCAAAATTTATATTAAAATTGCAGGTGGCTGTTCTGCGAAAAGGGAAAAATAATCCTCCATTTCTATTGGATTTGGATGATACTATTGATGGGAATGATAATAATAATATTAATAATAATAACGATGAGGAAGGTACCTCATTCATAGAATCTATGAATAACATTAGCAGTTGCAGCAGTAACCTTCCTCCAGAGGATGATTCGTCAGACACTTCTCTCAAGTTAGGGTAAGTATTATTAATATACCATGCATGCCCTCAGCTTCGGAATAAACCGTCTTTAATTTTATAGATACACAGAGAGTAATTAAATTTCTTACATGTGCTTAATTATATATTGCTATATCAACAAATTAAATACAATTATTTTTTTGAAATCACCACTTGATACTAAAAATAAATATGATTAAATGATTGTATAAAATAATTTGTATCATCTGTGTATTAAATAAAGTATAATTAAAATTGATAAAAATTACTACAAAAATATTTATAGTTGTCTTTTCATACGAAGATGCAAACTTAAACATTGACAACTATCAGGCGTTTAACCGAAAAAATATTTGATTTATTTTTTATGAGTAATTATTAATTGATCTATTTTTTTTCTTTCTTAATCTAACTTTAACTGATGAATCGAATATTTTTCTGTTAATTAACTGTGTCATCTTCATAGGAAGTTCCAGTGATATTATTCTATTTTACTGTTTAGTTCTATAAAAATGTGATTCAATTTCTAGTTACATTTTGAACAAGTACTTTTAATTATTTTGACAGGTTGCCCTTCTCTAACTAAAGGTGTTGCGAGGTACCTAACCTCTCTTCGGCGTGTAAAATGTGAAGATGTTTGCCAATCAGCATCATGTGATTTTGTTGGTCTTACAGTACATGTGAACCCACATGTATAGGACCATTAAATCAGGGTAATAACTAATAATCGATTCGTTGTAAGAAGAAAACAAAAGAAATTAAACCTATAAAAAAAATTAATTTTGATACACTATAAAATGTTTATATAATTATGTAATTATATCTGTTATTTTAAATAATTATTTATATGGCCAATATAAAAAATATTTATTTTTACTGATATGATGTTATATAATTAGATTCACGTATAAATTCATAAAACAGAGACTACTTTTTTCAGTAACTTTGTTATTTTAACTTTTTGCTGAATCCAGAATATAACTTTCTTCTTGTTGGAGTATTTTGTGTAAAATTCTGGATTTGAATTTTAAAAAGTTTGCAAGGTTTTATAGAATTTAATTTTAATGTAGTAATAATGTAAATTTTTTTACACATGCATTCATTTAATTATAGGGGTGACAAAACAGGTTAAATTTGTCGAGTCAATCCGCTAAAATTGTCAAAAAAGACAGATTGATGTGAGATTTTGAACCTGCCAATCTGAAAAAGTCTGCCAAATCCGCATCGTTGAACTTGCGGGCTATGACAAGCACGGAGCGGGTTGGTCTAGTAGGCCTCCAGTACTATTTTTTAAAGGATACTCTAATAATTTTACCAACGATATAAATACCTAAAGAAAGGGGATTATGGTTTCAATTCTCCACCCTCAGCCACATACCCACACTTTCTCTCTGTCTTTTTCACACGGTCACATCTCACTCCCATTCATTTATTTCTCCTCCCTTCTTCTCAACGGTAGAAAGAGGGTGAAAGAGAGGAAGAAAAGAAGGCGGAAGAAAGGATGATGGCAGTGGCAAAGTTAGTAATGAAAAAGAGAAACGACATTGACAAAGGGAATAGCGAGGAGGGAGGGTTTAGGGTTTAGGACAAGATTAGTATTTTAAAAAGTAATTAGGGATAAAAGTGTAAAAAATTGTAGAGTAAAAGTCATTTCCGGTCCTTAACTATTTATCCGATGGACAGTGCACTCCTATCAATTACAAAAACACAAATTGGTCCACAATCACTTTTTTATTTGTTCAATCTAGTCCTTACAACCGGTTGGCAACATGTCACATGCTGACGTATCAGGTAACGTGTCCATGTGGGTTTGTCTCCGTTCTAATAGGGATAAATCGCCCCCTCAACCTTTGACAAAACACTGTCATTCCTCTTGTAGGCTTTCATTACCTTGTTCAAAGTTCTTTAGGGTTTTTCTTCCTTCTTCATTATGTGTAGAGTTGAAGCACAAATTTCTATTGAACAAGATTATGGATAGAGAAGACAAAGATTCGTGCTCATGAACCCTAGGTGAATACAATACACTTGGCAACAATTTGAGCTCGAGTGCAATGATGGGTTTAACTGGGAGTATGGGCAGAAGGACGAACCAGAGCAAGAAAAGATTCGTAGCACCCACATGTTACTGTGGCACTTATACAATCTTGTTGAATCTAACACTATAGGAAATTCAAACATAATTTTTTTGAGTTGCTCTTATTTTAAGGTAAACATTCTTGACTGTCTTTGTATTTCAAAATTTGTTGCTATTAATAAGAAGTGTTATTACCTGTAGACCAAAACTCCACATTGCAAATACTTTGTTTGGCTGGACGAATGCTTTGTTTCTTATACAGCTAAAGCTAATAGCAATAAAAATAGAATGATTGATCATTTGAAGAAGACGGAGGAAAGGTTGGAGTCTTTGGAAGCGATGATGGCCAAGTAGGATATTGAAAAAAAATTGGAAACAACACTAAATGTAGGGCTCTGACCACATTCTTGCTTGGAATTGTAGTTACAATTACAATTTCTTTAATCTTTAATTTAGTGGATTAAATTGAGAAAAAAAATGTGACTTTGGTTTAGGAAGTAAAATTATGTAAAGAGAAGGCAAAAGTAACTGCTACATTTTGTATTGTGGTTGAAATTCATAGTTCATATGAATGCAACCTATGTTATGGTGCTATATTTAGATATGCTTAATATTTTTGCTGCAATTTTGTTAGAATTTGAAATAATAGCAAAATATTATTATTTTGGATTATGTCATTATCAAATATTGAATTAAAGTTAACAACTTAAATACACAAGTTTGTCATAACAAAATATTGACACATCAAACCACGAGTGTTTTCTTAACTTAAAACTAAGACATAAATTGAAAATTGTTGCATCAAAAGAGGCACACTAAGTACTTTAAGTGTTTTGTTTACTTGAAACTAGTACCTAATCATGATGTTTACCAAAATATTATACACCACACCCAAAATCTAACAAAAATCAATACATCATCCAACAACATGCATCAATATAATTGGTTATTTCACTACTTCTTTGCTGTAGGCTTGGTGCCTAAAGTTGGAATGAACTTGAACAGCCTTGTTGAGGTCTCACTATTAGTTGTTGCCAAAGTTTCATTAGAGATTATTTCAAGAGAGTTTCTTGGTTGGGCCTGGGCATTATCAGCAACTTGATTGGGCTACACTGGAGGAAGTGGAGGACTTTTGACACTCTGTTTGAACCTAAAGATTGGAGGTACAATTGGGTGATGAGTCCTTAGAGCCTAAGATGATGACTGAGTCCTTGGACCATGAGTTAAGGGTTGAGACTTTGGTTTAGTAGGATCATTTTCTGTAGTTTGTGAAAATAATATAAGGTTCAAATAAAATCTCCAAAGGTGCATATTTTCTATCAAAGAAACCTAATTAGAGTGTATCCATTTACCTCTGTAGTTGGGGCAGATTGAGATAAATTTATCTCATCTGGCTCTACGTTAGGCTTTTTTTGCATTTTTTTTTCTTCTTTTTCCTAGCCTTCTCTTGCATCACAAAAATGATGTAGCCCAGCAATACAAGTTTGTTAAACATTAATTCTTTAACAAAAGTACTTTAACAATAACCAAAATGAGTACGCAGACCTACTACAAAAATATAATTAAATTTAAAATAGAATCCATGTTAGAAGGTTCAGGGCCTTTAACAATATTATTACTGTTCATAGCATCAAGAGCATCCACATTTCTTGTAGGGAGAGGTGTAGGAACTGCATCTAGTCATCACTACTAAAGCTTTATTAGTAGCCTTTGCCTTCTTTCCTTTTGGTTTTCAGTCTGATTTAGTAGGTACTCCTTTGCACGTTTTATAATAATTTTCCTTCTCATATTTGCTACAAGTTACATGGGAAGTCCTTCTCACTTTGTCACCACTAACTGGAGGGGAAGGTGGTGTACCGGATTCAGTCTGGCGTTTCGTTGGACGACCAGCTGGTCTGACTACCCTAGGAGGAATTGGCTTTGGATGATTTATCTGCTCCCAAAATTTTTTACCGTTAACTGAATTCACACACAAATCATATGTCTTCCTCATAGAATTCATGGTCAGAAGAGGGCTACCAAAGTTTTCAGCATCCTTGATCCTCAGTCTAGAAATGGATACATAAAGTCCATGTATAACGATAGAAATAATTATTATGTGTTTTAAATGAAACTTCTATAAACTAAAAATTTAAACCAACCATTACTTGTCAACTGCCATACATTACAAGTGCATATGTGTTGTTGAAGATTAACTTCCAGTTTGTTTTTTTCCTAATAATTTCAAACAAAATCTTGTTATTATCTCCACTCTATTGGGCATTCCACTTATGACTATTGGGTTTAATGCACCTGTCAAGTCTCCATTGCTGAGCCGGTGCCAACTTCCCAGTGCACCTCCCAAGTATTCTCTTGTGTTTGGTCATTTTCTTCATTATTGTTGATCTTATTTCTTCACACATGGTTAAAATTGGCTTCTTTCCACTTATTTCTTCTACTTAGCTTCAACTATCATGGTAGGCCCACTATCTACACCCAACCCAATAGCAGCTGTGTTAGATCCATTATCATTACCAACTTTATAACCACCCTACCTCACGAGATCTATGACTTCTTATTCTTGACAACGTCCATCGATACACATAGGTTTATATATATAGTGTAGATAATAGATTAGAATCGTAACAGTGGCGTTAAAACTTTTTAGTCTTTCCGATGACGAGTTTTGGTAATTAGATAATTACCGTATAGTTAATTTTTTTTTGAATTAGCCACATCTCGTTAATTCATTAAATGATGAATTAGTAGAAGGACAACCCTAGATGCATCATCAATCAATTAGTACATGATCACAATTTTTATTCTTGGACCAAAATGCCTTTGCTATGCGTTAAGCCAAATTAAAGCTTTAACTACCCTTGCATAAAACCTTAAGTTAACTGAACCATTAGCTCACTCAAACCAATCATAATTCAACTATGATTAAATCCGTCAATCACACTCCCTTCTCCCCTCATCACCGAACTCATCATGCATTAACCATAATCACACCTTTAACTCATTTAATGACAATCACACTTGTCAACTTTTCACCACAACAACAAAGCATCGAAACCTTGCCTCCTTACACCTGGCTTTCTTATTTCTTA